>NW_009208303.1:0-19894 GCF_000690835.1 Fulmarus glacialis
ACAGCCACCCAACCTGCCAAACCCCTCTGACTACTCCCTGGCGAGCCCGCCAGGACCCATACAACACAGACGGGCTGAACACTAGCCAGAATAAAGGCAAAAGATCGTACTGGATGCAGTGCCCCAGCAGGCCTCATACTTCAGAGGTTTATGAAACAACTTCTAAGCAGCTGATAAAATTGGCCAGGAGGAGACAGGCCATCCCAAACCATAATCTTCCAAAATTCCTGGCTCAGTGAGGGGAACCACAGGGCCGTTCATTCCCCCTCGTCACGAGAGGCCTCAGCCCAGACACTCGTGCAAGTTAAGGAGACCTTGCTGCCAGGGTCACCCACACCTTAGGAGACTTTGTTGATCACACCAGGAGAATGGGAAGCCTACGGCAATACAACTCCACAAACGTTTCATGTTTCCAGATAACACAGACCGGGTAAAGCAGTACTAAAAGCAGACAGGTACTATACTACAATTCGTTTTGTCAACGAGATTTAAAGACACAACTCTGCACAGAGCATGTTTTTAACCAGCACAGGCCTCGCCTCCGAGAACATGTTCTCAAACAGGTGGTGTCACCCCAGGACCTGCAGGATCCACACTAAGTATAGAAACGTAGGTATTTCAAGTAAAATACATATATTTATTTCAACCTACAGTGAGGAAAAATGTTTAATACCATTTATTCCATAAATAATTACAATGTTCTAAAACTCTGATGCTTTATCTTATACACTACAGCAAGTCTTTCAGGGGAAAGATGTATTTGGATGATTTCTAAGGCTGATTTTTATTTGGTCCAATCATATGTAGTACTGCATTACCTCAAATGAGAGTTAAAAACACTTCCAGTGTTAATGACACAGCTTCTTGGAAATACTTAAAAGCTACTACACAGACCACACACAATTTGAAGTTTTGGGGTTTTTAAAAAAAAAAAACAAACCCTAGCAGAACACACTTTCTAAGTCAGTTTGGTGAAGAAGTATCCCCTTTTGCTTGCTTTAAATGTGCTACCTACCACTTCCATTGGATGCCTCTCTGTTTCCACACTGGAAAGGACAGCAAATAATTTTCTCTTTCCTCAGGCCTCTCATTCTCCCCCAATGTTGCCTCTTTTCAAAGCTGAAAAATCCTTCTTTTTCTATTGAGCTGTTCCTTACTGTTTCATACCTTTGAAAACCTCTACTGCCCTTTGCTGCACCTTTCTCATTTTATTACATCCTTTTTAAAACAGAAGACCGTAACATAATACAGGAGCGCTGTGGCTTATGCAGTAGACTGCAATGGCATAATAAGCCATAATGCATAATAGCATAATGAATGTTTTGGGCACAAAACAAGCCTCTACAAATGCACTTTGCAAAAACCCTTGGGTGCTACATCCTCCACAGATGTCTACGGGAACAGATTACTGTTCTGAAGAATCTGAGCTATTGAAGTAGATGAAAGAGTGGTTTGATTCATGACTGCAATTCCTGTGATAAACAGGACACAAAAACATTAATAGTTCTCAACTTCCAAAAATTCTCTGAGGGAAAAGTCAGTTAAAACACAACTCTCAATGTAGAGACTAATGTCTTTTCACCCACAACTGTTTTCCACACAGAGTCACTCTGAAATCCAGCCAGTGTTAGGCAAACTGCACTCCATTTCTTCAGTGACGTGTAACCTTCCTAATTAAGGAATTCAAAGTGAAATATTGATATAATGCAAGAACCAATAAATTTTAGAACAAATTCTACCATCAACAACATTAATTTACAACATCAACTTAAAATCAGGTGACTCCCTATGAAGCTGCAGTAGGTGTCCTTCCTTACGAAGGCTGACAAACAATGAAAGGTAAACCTGACATAAAATGTTTCAGCTGTACATCATCATAGGTCCTTGCTGTCTAAAAGGCTGCATTCACTCACCCCAGCTGTCTGCCAAAACGAAACGCATTATTGAAGGCAGCCCAAATTTGTGTGGGAGATGTGTCAAAATCACATAGACACCTACTTCCACTAGTATAAATTAACAGCTGTGATCATCTCAGGAGAGGCAAATGAGTGAATGCTCATGGAAATTCAACCGCCACCTCTATATGCGGCCCGTTTGATGTCACGGCTGAATCATATTGATGCCTTGCCTCACAGTAACCTTTGAAGTACACCAATGAATGGTCCAAAACTTTATTTCAAAGGATGTCAATGTGGCATCTCAAAGTTAAAATAAGAGCATGGTCTCATGAGAACCAAGGATATATAAGAAAAGAAGAAAAAAAATTTAAAATGAAAATCCTAGAGCACAAGTCAGTATTTATTAGATAGCCTAAAACAATCAAATGACAAATAAACCAAATACTATGAAAGCTCTGCAGTAGAGTATAATTTAGAATTATCTGGACTCTCAGTCTGCTGAGCAATTTGCTACAGTACAATCAGGGTTTTAAATGGAGTATGTGGGCACCAGTGAGAAGTCTGCATTACTGAACCATACTACGTGCTGAGTCTTAAGATACGAATATCACATTTTTCTCCAATTCAATTAAGAAAATTATTCTTAAGTTACCGTAATATAGATGGCTGTTTCAAATAGCTCATTATAACCAACATGAAGGCAGGTTCAGTAAAGAACCCAACATAATCGTTAAAAGATCTGGTCCTCAATCTTCAGCAGGTAAAGTCCATGGGAGATCATACAAGACCACACATGAAAGCTGCCTTTTCAACAGAGAGCAGCATGGAGCCCTAGATGCGGAGCAAGCCCCCAGTGCACTGTCTCAGATCCCATAATAATTAAATCCTTCAGCAGTGCAAAAGGCAATCAGCATACTGGCAAAAAGCTTTATTGTTATTGTATATTGGCAGTTCCTGCAATATAGCTTACAAAATCAAGGGGTGCTGATGAAGCCCAGGAGAAGGGCACGGGGGGCAGAACGAGACATCACACATGAGAGAGCTCCACTTAAATAATAACCTGGGGGACTCTACCACCAATGCCTTGTCATGCACAACTATCTTGCCACCAGGTATTTTCACTCTCTTGCTATGCAATCACCTGGGGAAAAGAACTACAGAATATTCCACCAAAATAATAATTTCGATTATAAAAGTACAATGTGCTTTGAGTTCTGCCACATTATTCCAAGTGTCCGTAGATGATGAACTGGGTTAAGGATCATTTTAAAGTGGTTTAAAGAACTCATCCCAGTCTGTAAGCTACTGACTTCCAGCTGAACGACTTCAGAACAACACTGCACATATATTGGTGACCTCATGAAAAGCAAATTCCCTGAACCATTGTTAAAAACACCTGTAAAAGGTATTCCCCATCCCTGAAAGAAAGGCTGTGCAAATGGTTACTGTTAGTTTCATGCTCATATTTTCATCTCCCTTAAATATACAAATAATATACACATCAGTGCCTGAAACGTTCTACCACAGAGGGGACCTGAGAACCACTAACGTAGGAAGTCCTCACACAGTGTTCTGCAGGTCTTCTGAACGTAATGAGGAGGGCTGGATCCTGCCTATTCCATTCATAAAATTAATCCTATTAAAATCATAAGGTGCTCATACACATAGAACAAATTAATTAAATATTTGCTATTTTAGCAACAGTGTCTGCTAGCAGGACACAAAATTTAACTTGATTTTATAAATACAACCCTATCATCTTAAATTTAGTACCATCAACAAAATTAAGTTTAAAAAGGCACACCAAAATCGTAGCAAGATACTGGCTATTTGCACAAATCTACATAAAAATCAACAGTCACTCTTGCCATGGCTAAAAAAATTTCTGCATGAGCAGTAGCCTATAACTGGTTTTGGCACTGATGCATACATAAAGGAAAATATAGCAACAATGTAGAGAGAGTGAAAGCATTTGCCTGCAAGCTGTAGGCAAATACTGTTTAAAACCTATTGTACAAAAGAACACATGCAAAAGCAATACAAACAGCTGCTATAACATACTTTCAGACCTCTGAACAGGCATCAGCTTACTAAATTGCTTAACAGAACATCACTTCAACACAAATGATTCCTTAGGTGTTTGTTTTAAATAACATATTGAATGCAAACATTGCAGGTAATCTGTAAGAATGTCTAGGAAGACTAGATTTTGTCTAGGAAGCCTAGTTTTACATCTGATTTTGTATAGTATTATTTTGTTCTACACACTATTCAGCTAAATACAATGAAATCTAAATAAAATAGAGTATGATCCTGGACCAGTTACTATCTTCTAAAAGGCTAAGACATGGTGAGACAACAAAGCAGGTGGAGATTAGAAAGAATAACAAAATCAATATATATGCAATTTGTAACTGGGAATTTATAACAATGACAGATCTTCCTCTGCCTCTCTACAGAGGTGGTTCTCAGCACAGGAGAAGTAATAAGAGTGATTTTCAGACAAGTGGACACAATAATACTGCAAGGCTGATTCTTGCCTTTAAGTCAGATAAGCAGAATAGCAGCACAGAGTCCCTGTAGCAAAAGACAAACTTGTTTGATTTGTTTAAAGAAGATAATACAGTGTGAACAACTAAACAGAAAAATTATTCAGCAAAATCCTTTTGAATGGATCAAAATAAGTGAGATTATGTGAAACAAGGGCAGGATAGTAAATAGGCAAAACAATTAGAACAGACCCTTGCAACTAGTTTTGTGGCTATATTATTCAAGAAATATTCGTATTAAGATCCTGTTTGCTTTTTTCAGAAGCCAGCATTTCTCCATTTGTGACAATAATATGCTACTTCTCAATACATGTTTTAAAAAAAAAAAAAACTAAAAGTCAGTATACATTAGGGATCTGAAGTATACAGCCTAACTTTTGCACTGCTCATTCATTTCTAAATGAAACCACGAGAGCAGCTACGTGGGTATTTTCTATACCAAGGACTGGAAACTCACAAGTGTGTGACTCATTGTTCCCTGGCTGAGAACGGCTGTGCCACACACAACTGACCAAACTGACTGATCCTCTGAACGTGACTCACGAGTCTCCAAAACCTGTGTCGAGATCTGCTACCAGCCAGAGGCCACCCCATAGGGAGGAAAGCATCTCCGTACGTATTCTTGGCAAACTCTCCCACAGCTCAACCCTTCCCACATGCTTCAAAAGTCTCCTCAGGGCAGAAAGGGGCAGCAGTCTAACTTGTGGAGACAAAAGTTACCCAAACATCTGCTAAAGCCTGTAAAATGCATACACTGCCAGCAATAAGCAAACTAAAGTTCATAGAAGTCTGTTCCCTGTAATTCACAGAGAAAATTACTCCAAGGATGCCAGGGGGACTAATAAACTGTCCACCTCCTATATTATTTTTCACTATGTCCACCCTATCCACTTATGACAGCAACACCACAGTTAAGAGATGCAACTTCTGTACATGGAATTTGTTTTTTTTAAGTAAAAAACAAGCAAAAACATCAATTGGATATCAGGGGTACTACTTATCAGTTTATGTAAGCAACAAATGATACGTGTAACAGTAGATGATTTTACTTCATTTTTGTAAATCACTAGATCTACCCAGCAGGAAATAGTTTCAACCTCAAGAGATTTTGAACTTTTACAACCTTTGAGATATGTTCAAAGCACATTTTGGGGGGAGATCAATTAACATGATTGCTACTGAAAAGGAGACTGAAAATAATAGATTTGAGGTCAATCCTGTAATGTCATCAGAGAGCTAGAGTAGAAAATAAGTCTTAGATCCTCTGGTTCAAATGAAATTCCATTTGAATACTTTTTAACACCAGTATGACTTGCCACTGGAAGGTATTTCTGATTTTTTTTTTTTGACAGCTGCAGAGAACTAGTAAAAAATAAGTTGTCCTACCTCCATTTCTGTCAAAGCAAGTTACTGCCCAGTCTGTCTGCTAAATGTGGTAATTTCTTGAATGCCATAGAGGACACTGAAGAACATGCATAGGAAATCCAAGGACCTCCTAACACAACAACATGGAAATCACTTCTCCTTTTTGTGAGCCACTACTGTTTTGAAAACTTTAAGTTTGATGGCTAAAAAAAACATAGCCATTTCAAAGCCAGCTGGAAAAAAAAAAAAAAGGAAACATCTGCCATTCATTTTTTTGTTCCTTCTAATTCTTAGAAGACTCCTACCTCCAAAGAAGGTTTTAATCATCCTAAGGCAAGCAACACTGTGTTATCATTAATACCAAGGGAGTAGACATAACCGAAATAATTTTTCTAATGTTGACAGAAAAACCCACAAAGTATTTGGTCATCATGCGTCCTTCCAGCGAATCTGTAGCTGCTCAAGATCTCTAGCTTACTTTCCTCTTGGGACATTAACAAACTTTCAGTCAGTAATATTTAAAAAAAAAAAAAAAAATCTCAGGCACTAAGCACATCGATAAGTGAATACAGAGACATGATAACGGTTGGAAAAGAATATGACTAAACTAAAGAGTACAACAAATTTTTAAAGGAATTTCCCTAGTTAAAATATCACTCTCACAACTACAAAAAGTGAATAAAGTTGAAGGAAGCATAAAAGAGTGGGCCAGACTTCACAATGGAAAACTTTAATGATGGAAAGCATCAGTGCAACTAGAAAACTAAACAAAAGCTGCCTCCTTCCTAGCAGCATATTTCAGTTCTGAAGGGGCATGTGAGGAAAATAATTCTGAAGTTATGAAGGATCCAATACTGAAGTAAAAAAATCACTGACCTGGATTAAGTTCTCATCAGTATCTCATCATGAAACAAATAGTTTAAAGCTGCTCTAGTACTTCAAATGATATGAAACCATAAAATCAGCCAGCATAGTAGGATGAATGTCACAATAATTATTCTTCAAATAAATGTTCTCCATTAAACCAAGAACTGCATGACAAAATTTTAATTTAGTCCCATGAGAACCTTTAAAAAAACCTCTCAGATGGTAATATTGAACGGCTTCCCCCTCACAAGGGGAGGAATGATGTGAACAAATGGAAGACAAGAGGTGCTTGTTTACAGGATGGTTACTGACCATTTATGCCTTGACCCTACTGAGCTTTCAATTACAGCACGTCCACAGACTTCGGTGGAGTAACCAGCCGGGCATCGCATCCTTCTCTGCCAGCAATGCCTATGAATTATACCAGGCCTATAAAGACTGTGTCTGTCCACAGAAAGCAAGCAAGCAAAACTCCAGAAACCTGAAGAAACAAATTGTAGTCTGAATAAAATAAAAAAGAGTTTCTAAGTAATCTCTGATAAAGTTACTCTCAAATTTCCATCTAACCTGATTTATAGTTGCCATTGGCTAGCAAGGTAATCCCTCAGGGACACCTTCGTGTTGCAAATTCTTTTATCTCACAATACAGATACTTAGTTGCAGTGTTTGTTTCACCTTGAGTATAAATAGTCCTCTCACCTCCAGCCTGGGAAGCAGAAATAAAATTATCATGTCTATCAGCCCCTGAAGAGCAAGTGGAGCTCATTGGAAAAAGAGAGGAAGAAACCATGGAGATTGATGCCCAACACAAGGGAACTGTGGGATAAGCATGCTGGCTAGCAGGGCTGGCTATTTCTGCCTTGCAAGCAACATAGATAATCAATCTGAAAAGTGGTTAAAAATAACTGCCATCCCCATCCCCACCTGCACCCTCAGGACACAACCCCAGAAAAAGATTGCTCAAGCACTGCCGCAGTGGCACAAACCTCCAGAGGCTGGCGAGAAGAGCAGGAATCAAGTGATGCTGCCTTTGAAAAGAACATGTTTCCAGCATCAGTGGCTGATTCGCCCTGCAGACTCCCAGCACTAGCTTTCATGCTCATTGCTCCTCACTACAGTGGTCTGCCCCATCACCTGCAGCAAGCAGCAAAACAATTTTAGGGACATGCTCACATATGTTGGAAACCTCTGACTGCAACAGGAAGGAGGCAGAAATTTTTAAAATAATCGGTAAAAGCAAAGCAATGACCATTTACAAAAAGTAGTCACTGAAAAGGAGCTTAAAACAGCCCAACATGCGATTGCTGTTCAGGCACTGTCTGGTCCCTTGAAACACCTGTGTTCACTGGTCCTAAAAGCATAACTTCCACTCGAGCCCTCCTGCCCAGCACCCTCACCTACGCGGGAAGCAGCTTCCGGAGGAGACACACACTCATCCATGCAGGAAACAGATTTCAGAGGATCTGCAGGGCGATGAGGCCAACAGGAACAGTGAAGACAACAGGGCAGGGAAAACAGCTGAAAGGAAGAAAGAGCATCAGGAAAGAAGTGAAAGAGGAAACAGATGCACTGGAGGGAGATGAAAATACCAGGGGGAGGAGGAAGGCAAATGGAGAAGGTGAAAGTAATATAGTCCAGATTGAGAGGGGAGAGCACAAGTACAGAACATGCTGCAGAACTGAGATGAGTCAAAATGAGGGAGAAGTAGAGACAAGAAGGAAAAAAAGAAAGAAAGAAAAAATTTTTAGAAAGAAGCCCAGACCTGTCAGAGCAATACCTCTTACTAATCACAGAGCAGTCTGGGTTTCTGGGCACAACAGATAAGATCAAGCCACCTGAGTCAATGTAGAAAAATGTGAGAAACAGGGAAAATTGAAAAGAGGTTGTCACTAGCAGAGCTGACAGGAAAATGAAATATCCTATAGAAATCCTAACATTTCAAAATCTGCTGCTCTTTCAAATGACAAAAGATGAAAGGCATTTTAAGTTCATTAAACTTTAACATGACTTTACTGAAACACTGGATTTTGAGGTCAAACTCTAATGATATTCAGCACAAAACAGGAAAAGCTAAATACTACTGCATTTCTTTTCCAAATAGTTTCAAGAATGTCTCCCAAGAATGGAATTCCTGCACAACCTTTTTAGGACTAATTTTCCTGTAGAACTGCTCCACCACAGATTTTACAAACAACATTAGATGAAATCACTGTTCCTCACTGGAATGAAAAAGATACATCACTCAGGAGTTATATTTCCAAACATAAATGGTTTTGCAAAATATATTTGTGGTCCTGCATGTTGAGCCATGAATTTTGAAAACCATTTTTAAGACTTAGAGAGCCATTCCCCGCACCTGCCCTCCCATAGCATGGAAATGGCAACAAGTTCTAAGCCAGAAAGACCAAGTTCTTAATCAATATGACAACCACCATCAGTAGACCTACAAAGAGAAACCCCACCAAAACATCAGTTCTGCCCCAAAGGAGAACATCCCAGCCTTTGTTCACTGCCAATCAGAGGCCACATGAATTCACGGCCAGTGTAATACTACTGATGGAAGAAGGATCTACTCCTCAGGCCTATTCCTAGTGAGGTGTGCTCAGAGAAATGTTATAAAATACACTCCCTCTTGTTTCAGGAGTTTTTTAATTAGCAGTTGTTTTCTTATGTTTCTCCCATTGGCATGGCAAATGACTTATAATTTCTTAAAAAAAAAAAAAACCACACACCTCCAGGAATACTATGTCATTGTAACTGGGAATCCCACACACAACTGCAAGAGATTTTTTCTATTTCATAATAGGTATTTTTAACACTAAAGAATAATTCACATTACATTTATTATTGCTAGAGCTTTGTGCTCTTGAAATAACGTGATGCGCTATGGGGCTTACAAGCTACAAAAACCTAAATTCTCAGAAAAGAGAATGCAGATAGTTTAAATTAATCAGATTCCCCAGGGGTCCATGAATCTGAGCAATTATAGCTGGGAAGACACACAAATTTGAAATATGCTCCAATCTGCTGCTCAGGAGCTTCTCATGAAGAGCAGCTCCCCTGTTCCCAGCATAGCTCAGCCGTTCCTACATCCGCACACTCTCCCATCACCATGTCTGTATTCGCATGCAAATCACACGAGTCCCAGTCAGCAAAGGCTTTCATCTCAGCTAATCAATTTACCAGGGTGT
Source organism: Fulmarus glacialis (assembly GCF_000690835.1). NCBI lineage: Eukaryota > Metazoa > Chordata > Aves > Procellariiformes > Procellariidae > Fulmarus > Fulmarus glacialis. The sequence goes on from NW_009208303.1 coordinate 9,871, forward strand.
TCCACAGGAAAGGAAATCTATAGGACTCTAATACAACTATAGAGGCATTCCAATAGGATTACTGGAGTCATTTCCATAACGCTTCATAAAACCTGCAACAGCATAGAGACAGTAGCTACAAGCATTTTCTAAGGCACAATCCTTCTAACCAACAATATCGCTCAAAGGCATCACTGAGAACAACAAACATGGAGTTAAACCTCAGCTTTTACACAGATTGCCATCTGTTCAGCATACTTTATAGTGAAATCAGTGGCCTCAGCACAATCCACAGAGAAGATGCATCACCGTATTCAGTGCTGCCAGCCGCAACTGCAAACTGAATGAACGCAGACCCTGAATAACTTACTCATGACTACTTGTAGTGATTCACATCAAGGCACGGCGGTGGGTAAATTCACGCTGCCCTCTTTGTGATGGATAAAAAGAAGATCAGGACATAACAGGGACAGGCAGAACTCAAAACAAAATGGCTCGGTCGAATCCCATTTAGGACTCTCATAAAACCTCAATACATTTACACACCTGTTAAAGACCACTTCAGGTTTTAACATATTCTCCACTTTTAAAAATGCCCTAGGAATTCCCTAGAACCAAACAGCCCTAAGAGGACACACACACCCCACAAACGAGCCGTCGGGGTAAGGCCCAAAAACTATTACTTCATACCAAGCATCCTAAAACCTAAGTGAGATCCACAAAAATAAGAGAAAAGGAAGGTGGGAAATCAGCAAGAATTTTCAACAATATTTAAAAATAAGCAATTGCCAATTCAGAGAAGTATGTGATACAACCTGAAATCCTGCATTACTTTGTGCACACACGGAGGGTAAACCACTAAGAAAGTGAAACTTAAATGTTTCCTCACACAAATTGGTGCAATTTAGCAAAACTGGTATTGCTCTGAAATGCAGAACTTGAGCCGCAAAGTAGCATGAAGAGGTTTTCAAAATATCTGCCTAAATACAAGATAGGTTTTTAAAGCTTGGCAGAAATCCCTTTTTAACCAACCAGACATCAACTGACCACGAGCCCAAAGGCAGCAGAGCCTGCAAGGGCACTTCAGAGAGTCTCAGTCTTTCTATTTCAAGAGTAAAAGGAGCCACAGGCAATAGCAATAGTTTGAACATTCTCTCTGGTGTTTCCTACTTTCTGCTTATTCTCCAGGAAAAAGAAATTCAAAGCTGGATCTAAATCCTACAAAGCAGGATTAATGAGTGTTTACCCTGAGTTACAGTTCACATGGTAGGACTATATCATCACCTAAAATCTGAGAGGTACATTAGTGCAGCGAAGGTGTGGTCCTCCATCTACCTTTAACCATCTCTGCACTGGAATCAGACATATTTGCTCAGAGATCCTGAGGAATTCAGAAGGAAAAATAACATGGCCATCATGGCCTTACATCAGCTGATATAAGGTATCACTGCTACACAGAGTAGTAGCGGGTGGGAGTCTGAAGTCTATCACCGGAGCACGTAAGTATAATTTAAATCTTGACCGCCAACATGCAAGCAAAACACTAGGAATTACAGAGGCTATGAGGATGCTGTCATTATTACAGTATTACTTTAGAGTGTGGGCAGACAAAATAATGCATTAAATGGTTTTAATATCAGATTTCCTACACAACAGTGAAGTGAGGCTGCTTTGACAGTCAAAATTTTCAAGGGTCAAGCTCTAATCATTCTGCTTTAGTTGACTATAAGGCTTCTTCCCATGTTGAAGCATGTGAATGTAGGAACAAGCAATGGTACAAAGTATCCTCAGTATAGATTATACAGTACATACCCTTACATAACTCAGAAACAAACAGGTAAATTTGATGGTACCAAGGATTAAAGGGCATATCTAAGGATTTTGGAAATACAAATCATCTTGTCCTGCTTTACCAGTTAAAAATATGCTTTGAAAAACATTTGATTATAGCGACATCAAATACACATTTTGTTTGCTCCTGCAAGGCAATCATACCATATTCTCTATATCATTTAAAATAACTTTCAAGTGATTTTTAGAGGGATAAAACTAGAGAAAAATAGGTAATGAGAGATTAACTGAATCCCTACTAACCAACTATAAAATAAAATTCTGATTGAAAGTAAAGGCAATTTACAGGCCCAAAATATTTTGGACTGTAATACAAGACAGCTGAACTTAACTTTCCCAATTACATTAGTTCATACCTGTAGGTCTGCATGAGTGTTTTAAATAGTACATGAGTGGCTTTTATACAAATTGCCACGATACCACTATATTACACAATTTGTAACTAAGGTTTCATGTTCTCAATATACAAAGAATCAAATAACCTATTAATAGTCCTTCAGTGTTTCATGTTACCAAGACATTCACTATGGTCATTTAATACAGGATGAAAGAAAGGGTCATTGGCTGATATTTTTCTAAAATATATGTTCTCACTTGACAATGTGTTGAACTGGAGCCCATAGCATTCACTGAGCTTTGAGGGAACATCTTTCTCCTAAATACAAAAATTTAAAACCTTAGTATAAAGATGTCAGTTCGGATTGCATTTTACATATGACAAGTCTTAGCAAACAGCTGGTATTTCACAATGCCTGAAGTCTTAAACTTGGCTTGTCAAAGGAAAATAAGAGGAAAAAAGGTAGCTCCAGATATTGATGAGTAAACTGGCAAATGCAGGAAAAAAAATAATAGCCGATTTGACAAAGTACACATCAATTCGTACTTCTCTGTGAAACAGAATTTTTGAAATACTGAAGTAACATGGTATAAGGTAGTATGAAACATTGCTATGGAGTGTTATGGAATAATATGGAAGTACTGCAACGCTGTTTTGGAGCAATAAAAAAGAATAAAAATCAAAGGTTTTTGATGGGGGTTTTTTGTTTGGTTTGGTTTTTAAAAACTACAGATACAATTTTAGTTGGGGAACAAGTTCAAAAACTGACACCTCTAAATCAAGTAAAACTTAAAGAAGATAAAACTGTCAGCGACCTAATAAAACAATACATCTTCCTCTGTACTCAGAGATACCCATGCAATGCAGGGCATGAGCCAGGACTTCCCTGTCTGCGACAGGCAGTGATGCGCTCGGGTCTGGACGCGAGCTCCCCTCTCCCCGGCACACAGCAGGCGTGCAGAGGGGAGCACGCTCCAGCAGGTTTCCTTCGCAGCCACAGGCACTTGTCCTATTCCTGTCTGGGTCAGCTGCTGGTCAGGGAGCCAGCATCACTTCAGCAGAAAACCGTCACCCGGCCTGCCTCTATTTTGCCAATATCAAACCGTGTTGAAAGTCCTTCCTTCCCATGCCTCTCGCCAGCCTGCTAGCCCCTGGTCCCAGTTAACCCTCCTCCCCAACACCCACACCAGTCAAGCCCAGGCTCAGCTATGCCAGGGCCAGAAGCTGCCAGGTCCCCACGGGCATGGCCACAACAGACGCACCACCACGCTCCTTTCAGGGTCCTCCCCCTCACTCCTTTCCCACCAGCAGCTGCCTTACCTTGCAGCCCTTTCCCTCCTTACCCTCTGTATTTCCTTCTTTACGCCTATGATTTAATTTTTACACCTACAATTTAATCAACATTTTTGACCTTCAAAGGAGGCGGGGGGGGGGAGAGGATGCAGGCAAGAAATCCAAGATCCTCTATCTCACCAGTGCACAAATTGTACCAACACATTGTGCTAACCCATCCTGATGTGCAGTGCTGCAGCCTGGTAAATAACCGCCCGGACCTCACAGTTCTAAGGCAGTTCGTTTTAACTGAGACCGGCACGCCATCATTAAATGATAATGCCATCATCACTGAAAAGTAACACAGCATATCCAAGACTGGTTTTCTGTGTTTATCTTGGGATAAATCTTCAATGCTTTTTCCTGCCCTCTCTCAAAATCCCTAAGTGTCTTGCTTGCTGACAGCCCCTTCAATCCAGCTTCCCAACTTCTCCTGACCATTCTCTCTAGTTCATATTTGTTTCTTTTGATGGTTTCCTCCTACTTCTTACATATTCTTCTTATATATCCTCCTCTGTCCCCTTGAGCCCTTTTGATTTATTAGTTTCTTTTCATAAGCAGTTCTTCAACTTGCCACTATCACAGGTCTCCCACCTTTGTCAGACAAGGCTCAGAAAATAACTTGGCTTCTCCCACATGACACAGCAGCATGCTGTACACAGACATTAATTTAAATTATCCACTGCTGGCATACACTATATGTATACAGTACGAATATTTTTCCTGTTAATGCATTAGACAGCTTCAAGTACACTAAAATTTTGTGCAGGAGGGGACACTTGAGACAATTCTTGGCAAGATGCATATGCTGCATTTAACAGCTGTATGATAAATATGGCATGTAAAATAAGCTTTACAATACAGTACAACTGCAGTTTTCCCCTCCCCCCCCAAACAAAAAGAATCAACGTGAATTTAAAAAAAAAAAAAAATCATTACATCAGTTTTCAAATATTATTTTCTCCATCTTCTCAAGGTAGGAAGAATTACCTAGAAAAACCGGGTCACTGCTTTTTTGTCAGTTGCTTTTCCTAGCAGAAAGCATAGAGGTCATATTAAGGTTCTGCTTTGAACAAATATTTGTTCAAAATATTACCAAGTCCAACATGTATAAGATATGCATTTGTATACATAACATACATATGGATAAATTTATCTTTTATGGATAATACATCTTATGGATGTATCTTATGGCCAATGCAGCTTTCATTTAGATGAATCATAGAAATAAAGCTAAATGCAGTAAAGACGTTTAGTGGATCAAAGTACCAGCAAGTAAGCAAAGAGATTGAAAAAAACTGAAAAGTTCAAAAACAATTACATTGAATATACACAGTCCGTTCTAAATAATTCAAAAAGATAGGGGTTTTTTGAACACATCTCTTCTTTCTACACACTTATAAAAATTAAACCAGTTCCCAAACTGTTGTTCAAGCCCAAAAAGTTTTGCAGAAAAACTTTTCAGAAAAACTGTATTAATCTAAATGTATCTGTGTGGTACTTCCTTAACTCAGTAACCTAGCACCTAACGTAACAAGCAAACAGAATAAGAGTTATTTTGCACACCAGTTCTCTCAAAGATCTCTCTGCCCAAGGAAAATAAATTACTGATATCCCATGACTCCTGGGAAGGGCCTAAGCACCACTCCAAATCCCCTTTATTTTCTCAGTTAGCTCATCTGGTCCCTCCTAAGATCCCAGACGTAAATCACATCCTCATGCACAGAGGTCAGCACATCCACTCACATCCCACTCTCTCACTTTTAGGTAACATGCAGAGTCAAGAGACAATTCCCATTTCCTCCTTTGCAGAGCCACATGGCACACGAAGTTTGGCATGCTCTCCTAGGCTAAAATTTGGAAGGAAAAACATCAAGTGGCATGGCTGTGGGGAAGCATGCATGGGGGAAAGCACACCGGAGTGTACCCACCTGCGGGAAGCTTGCAGAGGTGGGATACACGCTCACCGAGTTAGGGGCAGGAGATCGTGGTTATCATTTGTGGGGGATGGGGAAGCTCCAAGCCAAGGGCAGGATCAGAGGAAACGGAGAGGTATGTCTCTCGGCACACCCACATCCTGAGGCTACCTGATAACCACTGTAACCAAGAAAAATAAACTCCTGCTCAAAAGTTCAGTTGCCACACCAAAATATAACATGGATGACAAAGATAATGAACTTCCTTTGGACTACACGGTCACACCAAAAAAAGTAACTCCCTAAAATTAGAAAACATTTGAACTTTTAATACAAAGTGAGGGATATTTTGTTTATTTTTATTAGAATAATAGGAAATAGTTATTTTTAATATTTAATCTATGTCAACATCCCCTTTAGTAAACTCCCATGCCAGTATTGCATTAAGTGCAGTTTTCCTGTTTAGCAATCTCTCAGAAGTTAACTAAATGCCTTGCAAAAACCATCTGAAAACTAGTTTGCAAAGTATTAAAGATAAAAGATAAGCATTAAACAGATGACATCTTCTGCAAATCCATCGTAATCCATTGGTTTAGGTTTTACATTTCTGGTGATAAATAATTTAAGTTCTTGTATGATTATGACTAAACATTAGGATTAGTACTCTCTGTTATGGATCACTTCCTTTTTATTATTTTCACCAGTCTACGTTAGCCAAGAGGCAGCATCTGAGGAAAAGTGAATTGCTACAGCTCCCATGGAAGACACAGATGCTGAGCTGCAGTGCTCCATCCTCCATCTCACTGTCACCAGGCACTGATGCTACACTTCAGGGGAAACCCTGCAACGCACCAGCACCCCAGTCACATCTCCGCAATTCATTCAGCACATTCCCTCTTCCAACTCCTTTCCCAGTAGCTGCAAGGTTTAGACTTCTTCACATGGTGCCTGCAATAAGACCACTTTCACAAGGCAGACTCCCCTACAGTTAAAGGCCAAAGGACATTTGATCCATCTTCCAAATTTCCTTTCCTGATGGCACATGCACTGGTTGAAAATAACAACTAATGTTGCTAGCTCGTGGGAGTTCAAACATCAAAGTGGTTTTGGGCCTTGACACAAGAGCTCTTAATAGAGCCAACACTTTCCTGTTCTGTTCAGTCACAGTGATAAAAACCTGGACATGAATGTCCCTGAACCCGACAGTTTCCAATCTCATACAAAGCCCACATGGAGTTTTTCACAAGGGACCTAGCACTGAGACATGCCAGCTTCTCAGACAGGAGCTAGGCAGCATTCAGCTGGCAACCTGGAGGTGGAAGATTCATTGGCAAAATGACAACACTGCTGGTCCTTTATATATGCGAGGTTTATACTTTCACATCTGGGGCTTACTTTCTGGAAAGCAAAACTGACTGAATCAGCTTCTGTTCTTCAAAGGCCAACTTCCACTAACCAAATATAAATATTTTCATAAACATACAGAAATGCAGATGAAAACAGCCAGCATTCAAATAGCTTCTAAACCCATTGTTTTGCAATCTAAAACCTGAGACATTTCTGTTACATGGGCATTGTTATCTCCAAAAAGGTAGGGGGGCTGAATCCACAGATTTCAAATGCATAAAATAGCCCACCCACGAGAACAGCTGTGACACAAGGTGCGTGGCTGGTGGTGGGACAAAGGCATGCAGTTCCCCGTGCTAGCCAGCCCATAAAAGACATACCCACTGCCATTTGGTCAAGCACGTGTTTGTGTTGCAATGCTGAGCATCGCCAGTCTCAGTTTCTATTCCTGCCCCGAGAGCCGGCAGCAGTCAGGTGCCTACAAAGCAAAGCAACAGTGCTCCTGTTTGACTGAACGAGGCTCCAACAAAAAGCGGCATCTGAAGCAGCAGCATCAGTCACATGCCCTCTACACTTTTGATGCAGCTTTTAAGGGGTTACCAAGGTCTACTGAGCAAAGCTGATGAGCGTCACTGACGTCTGATCTGCCACATTCATTCTGAAAAAATAAATATGTAACGAAATGGAACAGACTTGACTCTCTTATGTCAGAGGCCTAACATCTACTCCCAGGTCTGCCTGAGGCACCATCTCTCACTTTCCTGTTCTTTGGCGCTGCTGCATTTATAACTAGCCCCCAAGACAAGAAAACTTGGTTCATAGAGAAAGGCCTGACAGATGTCAACAACAGTAAGAGACAAGGTTAAAATCATGCAGTCTGCCTTTCACGAGGCCCATTCGTGCAGCCTTCGTCCACCCTTCTCATTCACTGTTTTTATTGCTCAAAAACTGTGTGGTAAGAATCCCCTGAGCCATTCTAAGATTTTGCGGCAGAAAACATCATCAGATCAGGGAGTATGGGAGCTGCAGCTTGATTCTAGAAGATGAGAGATAAGGGCCACATGAGGTTCAAACGGTTCAGCTACGCGGTACAGACACAGCAGCACGTTCAGCAGACTGCGCAGTCAGTGGCCAAGACGATTTCCACCCTCTGCTCCGGCACCCCATGCCTCCGATGTCTATAAATCACTACCCCACAAGGAACAGGAGAGTTAGCTAGTGTTTCTACAAGACCCTGAGATCCTATGATGCAGCGAACGTATTCGTTTACTGACAAGTATTATTCTGACAAAACTCACAATTTAGGGCTCAACTCTGCAGACTCCAAGCAGATCTCACCAAATTAACGACCTTCAAGCTTCTGAGACTTCAGCACAAGTTATTGCTAAGTGCTCTTTACAGTCTTAGCAACAAACTACAAGCAACTTGCAGAATTTCAACCTACTACATTTTTAAAAACAATTTCTGAAATTTTCACTGAGTGATCCTTTCCAGCAGAAGGTATCTCCTCCAAAAGGCTTTTCATTAAAACCCACAGAACCTCACCAAGATGGCCAAATCTTGATCTCGCAGAAGCAAAAGGTAACATTCCCAGTAAATTTAATGCTGCGAGTTACCCAGCAACAGTCCCCCCTTTTTCAAGGGTGAAATCAGCGTAGGGCAGAAATGCACCACTGGAGAGAGCGGTCTGCAGCACCACGGAGTGCAGGTTCCTCAGGCATACAGCGGACACACAGACAAGGAGGCAACTGTTGTAGCTGTGAAACAATTCCAGTAGCTACATTATACATAGATAAAGCTCAAATTCAAAATATGCATTACAAATAATCCAAGATCTACAGTTATAATCCATAGTTCAAACGCCCTTAGAGAAATAAACACTAAACTTGATTTCCAAACCCGCTCTAAGAAAGAAGACAGCAGAGCATTTTGATACTTATTTTTAGTAGACAGAAGGAGACCACCATGGTTTTAATTCATCAAAAATAAAATTAAGTAATATTGGTCCAGACAAGCAACATTAATCTCTAATTGAAGTTGATTCAATGAGTTAGCTATCCAGAAAATACTGTGTAATATCATGAGGACACCTTTCCAGTTCATTAAAAAAATGAGAATCTGTTTCAATATTTTTTATCCATTACAAGCAGGGCAAGAAACCATTTCCAACAGTTCATATGCAAAGTATTTATAATTCTGCAAGCTAAACTGAAAAAGGGTCAGTTTGGAAGCAATCAATCTAACTATAATGACAATATAAACCAGGGCTCCAGTACAGTTTAGCAAGTCCTGAAACTCTCACAGAGTTTGAACGGTGCAGGGAGAGAACTTATCTGGATTTCACCCATTCAGAGGAGCCCACCCTCTGCGTTTCTCCATCACTCAGATAAAGTATTGCCTCTGCATACGCAATTCAAGCAGGTACTTGAGCTCTCAAGTACGCAGGGATAGCCTTTATACTGCTCACATCTAGTACAAGGGTCTGGGAGTTTATATTCTGACTAGCTGAAATATACCTGATACTTTTCTCCCTTTTTGCACTTTAGGCTTGCAGAAAATGTTCCCTTGGTAGTAAAACATAGTTGCTAAAAAAAGGAATTGAAAAGAAAGAAAATAACTGCCTTTGTGAGTAAACATGGACAAAGAACGTTCCTCCCGAAGTATAATTCACTACCATTGCGCTTGGCCAGTGTCCTAAACACCAGTGGCAATTTTTATCCCTATAAATCTAAAACAGAATCGTAACACTGAAATGTTACAATGTACCGGTTTCTCAATGTTTTAAGACACATGAAAGGCTCAGAAGTTTAGTTTCCTTTCAGACAGTATCTGCTTGGCTGCCACCGTCCCTGCGGAGGCATAGGTGTATGCGAAGCTGCGACAGGAAGTCATGTATATATAGAGCCTCTTCTCATTGAATAATTAATGTATTCTTATCTCGATATCTGAGACCAGCTTTATGAAGCACAGTAACAAAACATCAGTCCCAACTGAAAAACGCATTTAAAAGGGGATGAATTTGGAATTACAGTTCATTATTATTTAACCAAAAAGTCAATTTAAAAAGCTAAATTTAGAAGGATCTGAAGAAAAAACGATACTAAAACACAGGCAGCCAGCTATCAAGAACACGATTTCTCATTACCAATCCCTCTCTAACACTCAGCTTCACAGGTCGCCGGAGTCGATGCGGAGGCCGGCTGACAAGCGTTACCACCGCTCCTCCCGCCGGCTGCCCTGCGCGCCTCCCCGTGCCCCCCAG
>NW_009208304.1:0-14132 GCF_000690835.1 Fulmarus glacialis
GTTCGCCTGCTGCCTCGCTGAGAAAGAGAAATGCCCTTACACGTGCCGGGACAAAGTTCCGTAGCAATCTCAAGGGGACCTTGCAAGCCCTTTTGTGATACTGCAGTTTGCTAAAATGAGTGCCCAGGTACTATTCTCTTTACCTTGTGTTTTTATGCAGCTCGCGGTGAAGCTTCCTGTGTAAATTACAAGTACAGGTGACTTCTCTTACTGAGGAGTTGCAACCTTATGGCTGTGGCATTGCATGGCCTGATGCATCCATCTTAGAAGAGTTCACTGACAGCTACTGGTAAAATAGTTAACACTGGAAATTAAGCATCATTATGAGCTTGACGATGCATCCAGATAAATTAATAATCCCCATATTAATGTTCCAACTTGGCTGCAAATTCCAATACCCAGTGCTGTGCATTAGCATTGCATCCAGTACAAAGTACTTTGGCTGATTTATACCTGTTTTTCCCATAACTTCCTATTACCAGAGATTCCTGATATGGATCTCCACAGAAGGGAAAATTTGGTATGAGCTGTGTGGCCTTTCCACTTCTTGGCTTCATGCAGTATCCTTTTTCCCTTGAAGCTTTGCTATTCTGTCCTCAATATGTTTCCCCATTTTGAGACTCCAACTTGATATGCTCCAAGAAACATGTATGCAGGAAAAAAAAATTCCCTCAGTCCCCTCTTTTCATCAGTGTTTTGGTTTTGTTTGTTTCTTCTTTCACCAGTGTTTGTCTCACACATGATGATATCAAGGAGAAAGTCATTTGGAGAGTCAGTTAGAAATAGTTAAGTTTGCTGAGATTTCTGGGGGTTTTAGTGCATAAAGTGACACTAAGCAGTAAGTATGAATCCTATACCTTGTCTGTATTCCCAAATTAATTGGTAAAGGCACTTATGTTTTATTTGTGTTCCAAATGTCTCTACCATCAAACCAACAGCATGAAAACACAAAGGAATATTTTACCTTTGGACCAAACTCAAATTTACAAGATAGTCTGTCCAGTGTCTAGAAGGCAGAAGAGATTTTGACCCGTCTTTCCTTTCTCCTCAGGGGGCAGTTATTCTATTTGTTGGTTTATTGATATTACCCTATAAATTAGTGGCTAAGTGTTCTAAAGTCACACCAGTGGAGAAAGGAGATAAGGATAAGTGGATACAAACTTCCTGTTACACAAGCTTCTTGACTTGATTTAAAAGTTGTAATGGAGCACGAGAAGTGCCAGAGTGAATCAGGCTTGAGTTTCAGCTAATTCTGCATCTTGTCACCACTGGTGTCTCCCACCAGCTGGTTCAAAGAAAGATGCGCTGGTTTAAATATATTGATTTAAAAATACTCATTTTTAAAAATAAAGTAGTACATTTTTCTGGCTTCTCATGAGCTGGCTGCACAACCTGCTTTTTTTCATGACCGGCTCACCTTCCTCTTCAGTTTTTCCTGAGGGATGCTACAGAACAAGGATGAACCTGCTGTTATAGCTTCTGTTCTCTTACTTAAGTTTTAAATTAAGGAAAGGCCTCTTTTTTCACTGTGACTTGGTTACATGGCTCGTATCTGAGTGTGACTGTGCAGAGCCCAGATGTCAGCTCTTTTTCTGCTCTTGAAAATATGTTAAACGTGTGTGTTGTCCGAGGACATCTATGAAACATGGAATTTTGTTGTTCATAGAGTGATGATAGGAAAGGCTGAGCGTTTAGAGAACTAATTTTAATTAAAACATATTTATAAGCTTAGTAGGTCTCACCTGGGGACAAATACCACATCTATGACTGTCCATGAGTAATAAATAGCTTTGGGATTTATAATAAAAGGTTCTTCTTTTCCCTTTTTATTCTGCTGTACGCTGATCTTAACTTCTCTTGTGGTTTCAGTTGCCAGTTCTTTGCTGACAACTACAAAATATACCTTGTTCCCCACCTGCCAACCTCACACAGCCATGCCTGACCTGGTATCTCTTCTCAAAATCTCCTTCCAGTGGTTCGAACCCAAGGCAGAAGGAAGGCAAACCTGAACACATTATCTTTGGCTTTCACCGTTCTCTGTTTTTTCTTCTGGTCTCATTGAGCAAGATCTTGAACCATGTAATTCTGGGCAGCAGAAATCAGAGTTGAATCTGAGTCTTTCTTCTCAGAGTTTTGAGTCATCTTCTGTTACATTTCTGGCCAGTAGGACTTAAAACTGACCTGAGGGTTGGTTGTTTGTGGGAAGGCATAAAAGGAATGGGGATTTTACTCTATTAAGAACAAGATTTAAGCCACTGCTCTTGCTGCAGCTCATTTATTTTCACTTCAAATAAAGCACAGCAATGGAACTAGTTCATGTGGGATTTGCAGATCAGCATCCGAACGTGAACTTTGCTTGCAGTATTCCTGGGTCTGTTGACAGTTGCGCCCGATGCCCAGTTGGAAGAATTGATGGGCAGTAGACTTTTAAACATTTTGAGGCAAGGCTGTTATTTAACGTGACAACAGCATATACAGTAACTATGAGAGATTATGCCTGTTCTCAGGGGCTTGTACAAAATCTGTACCAAAGAATATTGGTGTGATCATGCTAATCCACTTTGCACGCCCATTTCCAGCAGTTTGAAATGCAGATAGAGATTAATCTTTCTTGTACCTCCCCCCTCCAGTTTCTGAATATAAGCGATTGGTAAATTTTCAGTTTGTTGGCGTTTCGTCCTTATGTCTGCTTCCTTCCTTGGCTCCCTCTGTCTTGCCTTGTGGATGCTGACTAGAATCGCTAAAGAGGGAGGCAACAGTTTTCCAGTTGCAGTTCGTAAGCAATGCGTGTACCCACCACATGAAAACTGCGATGTTTTCAGTCACATGGACTTTGCTATATATAGCTCTAAGCCCTTTATATGTACTTCTCTTTAGGTTATCAGGGAACATATTTCAAACAAAATCAGAGACAGGGAGGCCACTGGGAGCCTCACTGAGAAAGGAGGGAGAGAAAGATGCCTTGGGAAAGTTGTTACCTGCACATGCATGTAACATGCATGGCTGTTGAATCATATTTCATGCAAATTAGTTGTTGATTTGCATATGCAAAAATACATCAATCTATATTTATCAAAACTGTGTCACCTTTAGTCCACTTGAGCAACATGTGTAGCACAGTAAAAATTAGTTTGAAAAACACTGACTTTGAGGATGCTTATGCTACTGTATAGAGATCCCTAAGGTACCTTCTCAAAGCCATTTTAGGTACCAGAAGCAGTGTAGTTTTGAAAGCCCCTCTGAGCTACCACACCATGCCAAGAAGTGTGGTCCTGAGTGGTGGCAGGCACTGAAGTCCTCAGCATAGACATCGCTGTAGTTTGGGGCCAGCTGTATCATATCAGATGCTCTCCTGTGGCATGTACTCATCAACACATGGGTTTGCACCATCTGCTAAGAATAAAACAAGCCAGACAAAATCAAAATAAAATCCTTCTGACTGGATTCGGTGGAATGGCATTGGATCCCAACTATCTGCAATAAAAAATGTTAATAGCAATGCATAAGAATGAGCACACAACTTCCCCAAAAGGTTTAATTAGCTTTACAACTGGGAGTAGGAAACTTCAAACTGGGACAATCTACTAGTGATGTTTAAATAAAAAAGGATAGTGGTTTGACTAGTTTTAAGAGCATACAGATATCTTAATTTTTGCTTTCAGAATAAATTATGAACTGTCTAATTAAACTGATTTTTGTCTGTGAAAATTGTGTGAGTGCTGAAGACATATTTTTGAGGTTGGCTGGACGCTTGCACGTGGAGAGACTGCCAGTAGTTATGGTTAGGATTGTTGATCCTGTATAATTAAGCCTGGGAGCTGAGAGTGTTAGGTGGAAGAAACACTTTGGTCTTTCATTCCCTCTCTTCTTTTGACAGAGCCAGGACCTGCTTCTTGGGAGTTTCCTTCCAAGAAGTGAAGGCTTAGTTTGGTGGTGGTGGGACTTCCTCATGCCCTCTGAGCAGGATTTACTCATTATTCCCGTTTCCCCGATGGGACGTGGTTGCTGTCTGGTGGCAGCAGCTGCCTGTGCGGCAGCTCCGCGCTGCTCCTCCACGTAGGCAGAGGGAAGGATGAGGGCGCCCAGGCTGTGCTCTCTTTGCCCATCTCCAAAGAGCTTCAGTAAATGTGTTTTCAAGCACCATGAAGAGGGACGAGAGAATAAATGGGGAAAGCAGAGCAGGGCAAGGCTAGAAACACAGCCCCAAGGCCTCCCACAAGACCAAGGTCTTCATTTTGATATGTAGTATCACACATTTACGTTCAAGTTGCTACTGTAATTACAATAATGTTCATCAGGCATATAGTAAAGCTCTAAAATGTTGTTTCTTCCCTCAGCTGCTGCAGAAACCTTGTTTCCATCACAGTTTTAATCTGTGATGTTCAAGTTTCTGGCACTTCCACCACAAATTGTTCAACGATATTGGATTTCAGTCTAACGCTTTGACATTAAAGTTGAAGTCATGTTGATGTCATCTTCCAGATGTTCATGTCTACTGAATAAAAATTGTGTTTATTTGTTTTATTTCAAATTACAAAAACACATGGGGAATTCTGGATGCGATCCCTCATGTTATACAAAGGCCCGTGTGTCCTGTCAGAAATCAAACAAAACTTTTCTTCATGGTGTAGTAGGAGAGACCACAAAACACTGGAAATATAGGTGGATTTCTTCATCCATCCGAACAGAATGGTTTTGTTACGTGCCTGAGCCTTGTTGCAGCTGCGGTAACTGCACAGAAGGGGGACGTGCGGCGTCTGCCTGAAACTTCTTACTTGTATTTGCTCTGGTGCCACACCGGTTCGGTGTTGGTGGGTTGCTTTGACTTAACAGTCAGCTAGGCTTCATTTGTAAAACGACCTTGTAACAAAAAAAGTCCATTTTATCCTCCGGGTATGAAAAAATATATTTTAACCTGTAAAAAAATTCAAGATTCCTGCGGGTCCCCCTCCACCAGGAGGCTTTGGCAGCAAGGTCCGTGGCTAACGCCGGAGCTGTTGCCCTCCCTGTTGTCTCCGCTTGCTCCCAAGGCCAGGGGTTTGTATCATCCCATGCTTCTTGTGCCAGCACGATACAGGGGGATTGAAGTTGAAATTGCCTGGGAGCCACAGAGCTGAAGGCTTTAAAACAGAATTTCAATAGATAAGCTGTAATATGAAGTATTGTGCCACGTGTGATCAGTACTTGGGTGGTCACAAGTGGTAACATTGTCAAACCCAAGGAGGAGTCAGCGCTATAGTCAACTAATAGTTGATCTATTAGTATTGTCACAGACAGAAGGGGCATAGTTAAACTCATGGTCCTTAAAACACGTAACTCACAACATACTGATTTTCAACAGGTACTAATGCTTGTGTTTTGAAAATGAATCTGCTATTTTTTTAGATGAAATTCAGTCCCTGTGTTCTCTAGGTGGAAAGCAAAATAATATTGAGCAGTTACACTGAGCTATTCGCTCTTGAGACAAGTGAAAAACTGTTCAGAGCTTTCTGCTGTACCCTGTTTCAAAACTTGAGAACATGATTGTTTGATACTACTGCTAATCAAAAAATCCAGTCAAATAAAGTGAAATTATGGAGTTTCAGTATAAGTCGTGTACACAGAGTGGCATAAGACATTCTCTTCTGCGCTATTTTTCACATCCATTTGAAAATACCTTCTACGCAGTCTCATATCAACGTGTCACAGAAGACACAGAAATGACACTTGGATCATATACAGTGCCACAGCCAACACTGTAGTACTTAAGTAATGGTGTGGCTGCTTTCCTTTCTATTTTTTTAATTTCAAGTATCTTTCACAGCAACTATATGTAACCACAGTGAACCAGAGAGATCACAAAATTTACCGGTTTACGGAGCCTCTGAGCATACTGTTATGGTCAATACCTTGATGACGAGTATCAGGCAGGCTGGTCATGTGAGAACACTGAAAAAAGGCATTTATTGCATTCAGTGCTCCAGGTCAGAAGCCTGATGTAGCTCTTTGGCCCTATCTTCATCTTAGTTCAGTTAATTTTTACTTCCATTTCTACTGGAGTTGTAAGGAACCACTTATTGTTAGATTGCAATAACCATGGAGGAAATAGGTAGTCTCCTAGAAGTTGGGTTTATTGAGTCAAAAGGCAAAACAGAAAATTGTGTCTTGCTAATAAATGGCAATTATTGTTTCCATCACAAACCAATTAATTTTCTCTTGAGATATTTGTTAATTTATACCTTGGGGATATTGGGGGGTTCGCATAATTTGCTTTGAGAAAAGTGGTGTGCCTTCTGTTCTCCTTTCTTACTAACAAATTACATATTCCACCTAGCCATAAAGGCAAAAAAGGTGAATGTGATTTTTTCCAAGTAAGCTGCGACAGGTTTGATTTCAAGAAAAAAGACCACCCTTCATCACTGATAACTGTCAATCTTGCTCGACTTGTATCACACTAACAAGGGGATTATGTGTTTGTGCTGGTTTTGGCTGGGATAGAGTTAATTTTCTTTATAGTAGCTAGTATAGGGCTGCGTTTTGGATTTCTGCTGAAAAGTGTTGATAACTCAGGGATGTTTTCGTTATTGCTGAGCAGTGCTTACACAGAGTCAAGGCCTTTTCTGCTCCTCACCCCACCCCACCAGCGAGTAGGCTGGGGGTGCACAAGAAGTTGGGAGGGGACACAGCTGGGACAGCTGACCCCAACTGACCAAAGGGATATTCCATAGCATATGACGTCATGCTCAGCACATAAAGCTGGGGGAAGAAGATGGAAGGGGGGATGTTCAGAGTGATGGAGTCTGTCTTCCCAAGTAACCGTTAGGCGTGATGGAGCCCTGCTTTCCTGGAGATGGCTGAACACCTGCGTGCCGATGGGAAGTAGTGAATGAATTCCTTGTTTTGCTTTGCTTGCATGCACGGCTTTTGCTTTGCCTGTTAAACCGTCTTTATCTCAACCCACGAGTTGTCTCACTTGGACCCTTCCGATTCTGTCCCCCATCCCACTGTGGGGGGAGTGAGCGAGCGGCTGAGTGGGGCTTAGTTGACGGCTGGGGTTAAACCACAACAGTATTAAAAAAAGTGGTGGTGGTTTCAGCAATTTCCTCTTACCCAAATTAAAGCTGTTTTGAAATCTTGCCTTCCCACCTGCTACTGTAACTGGAACAGCTCTGCTTCAGCCTCTCCTTACCCTGGTGTCTCTGAATTTCCCATCCCTGTGGGTTTGTCAGTCCTTAGCACTGCTGTGAATATTCCTATTCCTGTGCAACCCAGTATTCGAGTCTGGCCCTGAGCTTGCAGCATATGTTTCCCACACAGTCCAAATTCGGTGCAATGTACAGTAAGTTAATCTCCAGTAAAGCATAGCAAAGAGAAAAACCTGGGAAAAAAACAGATGGAGAAAGTAGAGCAAATGATTTGCATATATATGATATGTCTCTCAGTTAAGATTAGCATTTCCTATTTCGCCTGAAAAGCCCTTAATACAAATCCAACTGCATGTTTGCCCCAAATCAGCAGAATCAGAGATGCCCTAATGGCACAATGTCCCCCCAACCCAGGGGGAGCCCAGCATGGGGTGGGAGGGGGCTCCATCTCCTGCTGTGGCCCCATATTCCTGCCACATTACTGGGGTGCTGTGGGCAGAGGGACAGGGAAGAAACCTCTGCCTGTGGGATATTTGTTCCCCATAACCTTTATAGCACTGAAGCTTCACCAGGGTCCCAAGTTACTCTACATGGGTGGCTGGTAGAGGAGCACAACCGTCTTCCCATTTATTTACGGTCCTTCAAGGTTTCTTCTGAGCATGCAGTTACAACAAGTGCTTGGGAATGAACTTCTCGGTGCCTTCTCTGCAATTGAGGGGCGTAATGTGGACGTGTATCTTCAAGTAGGCAGGTATTTGTTAGAAAACAAAAAATCAACTTCCCTTTTGCAAAAAGGTGACCCTACACTTAAGATTCCTCTGAAATTTCCATACGTGTGTAGTTCCGTTCTCATATCTGTGTGTTTCCAAAAACACACAGACCAATAAAATGTTGAGGTGGTCAATCACAGCAAAATGCCACCTCCATAAAAGAAAAGCATTGACAAATATTAAAGGCAGCTATGCAGGAAATAAATAAATAAATTTAAAAGTACAAATCTCTTTTGTTGCAGCAGTTAAAAAGGCATAGAATTTTTCTCACACCCACAAGCTCGAGAGTGCTGTATTTAGAGTGCTGAAAAGCAAATTCCAGTGCTAAAACTTGCTTCTCTGGAGGACTACATTTGGGTATACTGCCTAAGTCCTGGAAGCAGTGACTAAAACATACTTATTTTTGACACGTACTCTGGTACTGTCTGTCTTTCATAGATTGTGACGGAACCAGAGAGTGATCCTGAAAAGCACAGGCAAACATAGTTTGCTACTCTTTGCGTATTTAATAGAAGCAAAGCAAGAAAACTCTATGATGCTGTTTACATTTTTGTGTAAACCTTGCCTTTTATGTGTTGCAGAATCTTGTTCTTTACAGAATGCAGCAATTTCTTAATCCTGTGTCCTCATAAATAATTCATAGGAAAGGGACTACCAGGCTGTAGCTACCGTTCTCTCCTTTTGGCACTGTGATTTCTACAGTAATCTGAATCGTCTTGTCACTGAGGTCTCGTGCATAAATGTAGCCAGGTAGTGTTAGGTTTCATCCTGACACAAGTCCCTAAGATGTATATGCAGACGAGATGGTTGCTCTCCAGAAATTTATTTGATTAAGCAGCAAAATTAATCAAGTCTTCATGGGTACAGTGAAACTGGAAGAGTTTCAGTGTGTGAGTTTCTGGTTCACATTTGTGTTAGTTTAAGTAAGACTTACTCTACTACTTGTTAAGGTTGCAAACCTGAATGCTGAGTGTAAAGTTCTCTCTTCAGTGGAACATGGCTTCTTGTTGATGGAAGAAGTTGCTTGTAAGGAGATTTCTGCTTTCTTTTGGCATTTTAGCAGCTAAATAAATAAAATCTCAGATCTCGCTAGGTTTTTGTCTTTGCAAACTTCTGCAAATGTGAGAGGTTTCTGGGGTAGTAAAAGCTGCCCAGGTTGGTTGCAGCAATAAAGCGAAGTCACTGCCATGTAGGTCAGCACAGCTGGAAAGATTTCCCCAGCTACTGGCATATGGCTGTGCCTGCAATTGCTAAAAAACTCTTTGACTTTGAAAAATGGTAGTACGGATGTAAGCTACTTTGCTAGATAAGACACTTAGAATGCTTGTCAGGGATTTTTTTCCATACTTGATGATGGCGATCCAACTGGTTACCAAAGTAACTTCTTATAAGTTTGAGGCAGAGCATCTCCTGAGGCTGGCTGCAGGGAGGAAAGCCAGCCCCCAGCCACAGCCCGAATGGCTGGAGGGGTGATCGCAGCTGGGCGCATGGTGGGAATTTGTGATTTATGGAACCGCTGTGGAACCAATTGGAGATCATTTGCTGCTTTCTCATTCTTACTTTAAGAGGGACATTACAGTAAATAATGTCTGTGAAGAGGAGGGAAAAACACGCTGTGGTTTATTTGACCTCCTTCTCCTTTTGCATCCCTTTGAAGTTGGTAAGTAAATAATTTGGGCAACAAAATCAGCACTCCACAATGTTCCTTTGTTTCTTCTGCTGCTTTACCTTCCCTTCCTGCTCTCGGCCCTCCTCCCAGCCACTGCTTGGTTAGCTTGGGCAGCAAAATGAGTGTCCTGAGGAACTGCTGCAGCACAGGGGTTAAAATGTTTCCCGGGAACCTACTGGAGTCAAACAAATTAAAATATAATTCAAAGAAAAAGTTTGCACGCTATTTTTCCTTTTGCAGTAGGGCATACTGCAAAGTGGGGGACTTCTTCCCTTGAAAAGATATTAATACTAACTTAAAGGCCATGGAAGATTGCATCACTGTTTTTTCAGATGATTATAGACTTGCCTTAATTTTCAGTGGTTTCTTTCATTATTTGAAAATAGGTTTTGCTGTATCCACAACATATTGTGAAGAATGTAAAGCTGGACTTCTGAAAAAAACTGCTGTGGATTTATATACTTCTTTAGATGCAGGGCTCAGCCAGCTGCTCAGCTGGCGTAAATGGCATCTGCCCTGAAATTGGTGGTTTGTGAAATCCCGAAATGCGTGGTCACCCCCCGACGGCCCCCCGTGACGCCTGCGGCTCTCGACCCCAGCATGGGTGGGGAGGCGGGCAGGAGGACTGGGGGTACTCGCCTGCCCTGCGATGCCTCAGACCCGCAATGTTGCCCTTCGTTTTTGTTACCTGCTTGAGCCCACTGCCAGGAAAAGCACAGAGGTCTGACATCTTTATCGTTCTCTGGAGAGGTGACAGGTTTAGGTCCCGGTTGCGTGGTGGTCTCTCTCTTCCATTATAATGGCACAGTAAAGAGCTGATGCTCTTGACCCAGGTTTGGCAGCGGAGAGGTGAGAGATGAAGCGCTTGGCTCTGAATTTTACTCCACCACCTCAGAAAGCAGTGAAGGTACAAACCCGTTCGTGTTTGCAGCGTGCATGATTCTGTTAGTGATGGAGGTCAGAGTAGCTGTATGAAAACCTAAAGTGCTGTCAAACCACAGCAGTGGATTTGGATGGCATCTGGCAAAAAACCTGTTTTTTTCCCTGGTCTTTACTCCTATCCCACATGAGCAGGGAGGGCATAGGTTTGACTGGAAAAGCTGATTTTTTTTTTTAGATACTTATCTGTTCTTATGCATAACTCAAATCTTCTTTCAGATATAGGTGCAGAACTCCTTGACTCAGTTATTGTATCTTTTAATAAGCTGGAGTTACTACTTCAGGGAAAGCAACATGGAAGACGAGATAAATCTCATTTCTCCTTGTGGGGCTTCTCGTCAGAGCTCACAAGGCCGTACCCTCGACTCAGTGGTGTTTTCTTCACTTCGGCTTTGTCCATTTGCAGCTGTGGCTCTTCAGAAAATGCTGATTTTTGGCTGAATCAAAAATTCAGGTATACAAACTCGGTTTTCTGCTCCATCCTCTCAAGGGAAGGAGGAGTGGGAAGGAAGAAGGACAGGCTGGCAGCCCCCCGCCGGCTCTGCTCCCTGGCCTCCACGCAGGGTAGGGGGAGCACACCTTGCCCTGAGCACCACCATGAAGGTGGGCGTACAAAAGGATGCCCAACTGGGAGAGACGAGGCAGAGAGGGAAATAAGGGTGCTTTGGGGGTCTTTGTCCCGGTGGGAAGAGATCGGCAGCCAAGGGGCAGCAGGTAGCGGGAGCCTGTAGTCAGAGAGGCCAAGAGAGAAATGCTGGTGCCCGAAGGGGCTCACGCAGCGGGGTGGAAGAGGGCAGGGAGCCGCTGGTGTGTGCATGAGCACGCCTAGGTATAACATGTATTTAGCACTGGAGCAAGTCCAAGTCCTTCGTTATTAATTGCTCAGTGAGGGTGAATCAGAAGGATGAAAAAGGCAGCTCTTTGCTGCCAGGATATTGTAGCAATGCTTTTGAAAATGCACTTTGATATCAGGCTATGTAACCGTTTTGTAGTTGGTGGTATAAAGACGTTTAGTGAAAGGTGCAGGACATGGAAACGTTTTACAGCAGTTATTTGAAAAACTGCAGCCTCTTCCCTAACTCAGAGGGTGACGTGCTGAGTGCTTGGATGAAGGCGCTGCGCACATCCACTCGTGCGTGTGAGCAAAGGGTGGAAAAGCCCGGGGAGCGCAGGAGTAAGAGGCCGGGGCTTGGCTTGTGCACTGGGCTTTGGAGGAGACGGGAGGAGAGAGTCAGCCCAGCCAGGTGATTTTGGGTGGCAGGAGGGTACCTCAAGGAACGAGCATCATTTTCAGAGATCTCTAACTCTGCTTCTTCTGGGACCACCGCTGTTTTGCTAAAGCCACAGTATCTGTCAAGGGCTGTGCCTGGGGCAGCTCACAGCATGGGGCCAGAGCTTGTTCCTGGGCACTGATTTCATCACCTACGTCCTTCCCGGGCAGCTGCAATCCTGGAGAGGGCCCTCCTGCCCACGAGTCAGCAGCCATGGTCAGACCCAGCCCGGGCACAGCTGCCTGCAGACACTCCTTCAACTTGTCCTGCGCACATTCATCCTGCATGTGCCTGAGGATGGGAAATGTGCTACCCACCAGCCACCTGGTACCTCCTCTCGCCCTCTCCGCAGGGAGATGCACTGGTGTCTTCTGGTGAGGTCCCAGGTTTGGTTTTACACGCATGCGTTGCTCTCGGTGAGCGCCGTGTGAGAGAGGGCAAGGTGCAAGCAGCGTGCCCCGCTGCTGCGGCAGAAGGTGCCAGTCATGGTTCTCACTTCTTGGGGAGTTATTTCCATTGTCTGCCACAGAGGACTATTTTTAACTGTGGTAAACAGCCTTAATTCCAGCGCTGTGTGATCTTTGGTACAACCTAAGCGTAGGCCAACAGGCAGGCGCCTGCGATCCAGAGACCACGATCTTGATCTTAGTTCAAACGCCCGTGGGAACTCAGTTTACAAAGCATGTTTGATGTGCTTTTAGTAACTCCTGGTGCTGAGGAGAGATTTTATTAAATCTAAGCATGTTTAGACTTTCTGGCTGCTGAATACCTTGTGCTCAAGTATTTTGCTTTGCTCCCGTCCAGTGAGAAGTGATGAAACCTGGATGTCTGAGGCAAGGCTGCCAGCTTCTTGCCAAATGCAGTGATAGAAAGCGGTTCTCAGAAGTAATGCTAAGTGAAAATTTAGTGTTAGCAAGAAGTCCTGCGTTGAACTGACTGGTTGAATACACATATTTCCAGACAGAAGAGTCGTGCCTATAGAAAAGAGTGCGACATCAGGTATTTAAACCATAGTTTTCATAAGGACATGCAGTTGTGTTTTAAGCTCAATGTATTTGAGGTTTGGCCAACACATTTCTACTGAAAATCAAAATTTCACGTGGAAAATAATGATAAGAACAAAACTAATGGTAGTATTGTTCACATTTTTCATTTGAAAATGTGAACAGGGGTACATTTTAAATTCCTTACAATTTGCCTCCATTTCTGAGCCCTTGGTATATCGTGGGGTTATATTTGTAAGTTTTTTACCACATGTAGTCATTGAATCTCTCTTTGCATGAATTATCAGATCCTGAGTTTTATTCTACTTTCCCTCTATACCTTCAGACTCCTTCCCTAGGGTGCATTTTCCAGCAAATTTCAGCGTAAGATTTTTCTTTGCTCTGGTAATCTTGCTGAGAAACTCAAAACTTAGACCTGCAATCAGGCTTCTGTGTAAGAAGCAATAGTTACTAGGACTTGGTCTGACTTTTTGGACATTGCTTTGGTTCTTGTGGCGAAAAAGCTTTTGTCATGACCTTTTCCTTTGAGGCAGGCAGGCAGGCAGAACAGAGGCAGCAAGGGATGTTACGGGTGCAGGATGATGCTGCGCTTGCCTCTCATCACTTGGAGTGTTTGAATGACCATGCTCCACCAGTGAACAGTCGGAAAATAGCATTTATGCTTTCTTAGCTCAAAAGATGTTCTGGTGCTAATACGTTTCAAAGCTGACTCAAAGGCAGATTTTAAAAAAAGGAGTTTCCCTGGGAACAAGACCTCGTATAACCTCGACAGAGGAGGATGGCAGGCTGAGGTCTCTGGTGCACAGTTTTGCCTGTACACTTTCTGCAGAAGTATAATGCTCTGTGACCTGGACAGTTGTCAGGGTCTTACCATGATAGCGATGTCTTTTCGTCTTTTTGAGGAGAGTTTTGTACCGCAAAGGATCCTTAGGATTGTACCGAGGTGACACAAGCCAGAACATAGCCCAGCGAGATGAAGACTATGTGAAGACTAGACTTTTCATTTTAAGGAGTTCATCCCCACAACATTTTGTTGTGGTTGTGTAACTTTTCCTTTTGTTTTCCTTTTTCTTTCCCAATAAGGATAAGTTGCAAACCAAGCTCCAGATTGTGGTTACTTTATTTTTATCAGCCCAGCTAAAGTAAATGCTTACAGTTAGAAACATGCAGTTTAAATTAAAGTCCAGGGGCAGTTCTTTTTTACTACACAGCAGTCAGCTACACAGGCAGCAAGTTTGTGCTGTGTCCTGCTGGAAGTGGACTGGTTTTACACTGTCTGGACCTCTGTGGACCCCTCTCTGGGTTCAGAAAGTTGATGGCTCATGTACTGTATTTCTTCTTATATTTTTATTCCT
>NW_009208304.1:14163-50808 GCF_000690835.1 Fulmarus glacialis
TTTCCATTAAAAAGATTATTTGCTCAAGAGGCCAGTTTGCCTTTCATCTTGAGTATATTCCTATGCATTCTGAAATCAATAGAGCTTGGATAACAAACTTGAACAACAGATGTTTTTTAAAGGATGTGAACCAGGAGACCTGAAAAATCATATTTAATATGTTTTACGGTGATACAATTTTGGATCTGTGTCTCCTCTTCACCTCTATTCCAAGCATGAACCTGCGACAAAATTAAATAGCAGGCAACAAAGCTAGTAATAATGATAGAGCTTCAAAATAAATGCTGTTGCTTGTGGAAAAGCAGTTGAGTGAGTTGGATGAAATGGCAGTGTAATTACATAGTAACGAGTCAAAGTTTGATAGCTTGGAGCTTATCTTCGCACAGCATGCCACTTTCCCCCTAACCCCCAATATGGCACGTTTCTTTATCAACACTTCATTTCTAGTTGTTCACCTTTAAATAATCTTATCAAATCTTAAATTTGTTCCTCCTAGTAATCGTGGAAGGAAATTCAGAAAGTAAATAAAATGAACAGACCAAAACAGTTTAACCAAAATATCCCCAAAAGTAAAATTTTGGGTAGTTAAAGTGAACATTGTGAATTCCCAGCTCTGCAGGATTCTTTATTTTATGAACACTTCTAGGACTAACTTCAATTTTGCAGTGATAAAGGGTAAACAGTATACAAGACTCATATGTAAAGAGTGCCTATGCCCCAAGTGACCTAAAACTGAGGACTGCCTGTTATATGCATGAACATATGGCACTAGTTCCACTATTGCAATAGTTTCCATTATTTGGAAGATTCAGCAGAATGAAATGGCTTAAGCTTTAATATACCAATTTTAATTTATTAGTACACTTTTAAATAGTTCACTAAAAATTGCTTCCTTTACTAGTCAAGGTCTCTTATCTGATACTGCTTCCTTCCCCTCCATGGATGCTTCCTGTTTTCCATGTCAGTCCCCACATCCCCCCATGTATTTCCATGCGTCTTTTCCTGTTGTCATATGTTCTGCTGCAGCTGCTCCTCAGATGCCTCTCCACCAAGGAAAGGCTCCAAAGCCGAGCTGGCTCCTACACGGCGCCACGAAAAAACACTTTGCGGGTGCCTACCCTCACCCCTTGAGCAAGGACACAGCAGCACTTACATCTCCAGGCATGCTACCGTGAAGTAGCCTGTGTATCATTAACGATGCATGTCCCACTTTTGAAGTCCCTCTTGTGTCTTTTCCCTGTCCCCTGTGCTTTTTATGTTGTGCAAGTGGCGCAAGAAAACCAACAGGAAAGTAAGATGAGTCAGGTCCATCATAGTACGTAGTTAAATCATATCTGTGCTTTCATGTATGATTCGGTTACCCTCGCCCTGATGGCTCTTTCTATGGAAATAAAATGTGGAATGATAATTTGGAGAAAACTGTTTAAGGAAGGATCCTACCTATTACACGTGGATTGCATCTTCAGGGTTTCAGTAGGGTTTGGCTGTAAAACAGAAAGCCGGAGAGACTCTGTACGGGACTATGAAATACATCTTAGTTCATGAGTGTTTCTAGCCCTCCTTTCTACTGCTTTACAAGAGAAATATGACTGTATTTATTTTAGTTACCTATATTCCAACAACAGCATAACTGAGGTGAAGTATTACAAAATACTTTTTGAAAAGCTGGAAGTGCACGTGAGACACGATTATGTGGCCAGTATTTTCTTACACAGTTTTTATTGAGGAATCTGTTTTGTTTCTCTTCTGTGTTTCTTCTCCTATTGCAGGGGATGGATGTGGGCACACGGTGATGTATCAAGACAGCGGGACCCTGGCATCCAAGAACTATCCTGGGACGTACCCAAATTACACTCTTTGTGAAAAGAAAATCCAAGTGCCTCTGGGAAAACGCCTGATCTTAAAAATTGGAGACCTGGATATCGAATCACAGAAATGCGAATCCAGCTACCTTACCATCCAGAGCTCTTCAACATTGCACGGTATGTAAAAGATAAGGCAATGGCCGATACGTGGACTGGTAAGAGTGTGAGCAAAAGCCAGCTCAGCAAAATGCAAGAAATGTTGGACTGTGTCCTTTCCTCCTCCTTTTCCTATTCAGGTGTGTCGTTCTCAGTACGGGAGGCCATTGCCCCTCACACCGTGTGTTGTTCTGCCAAGGCTGGGGGTGCTGCCACGCTGCGCTGCGGAGGGGCCGCCGGGGCCATGGGGGCTTGTGCCCAGCTCTGGCACATCCACCCCGAGGGCTCTGCCCTCAGACCTGCAGAGCTGTACTGTCACAGCTTTAGTACAGCGAGTACGTGGATCTATATCATCCCTGTACCCTTCTCGGGTAGGGGAAGAGCTGGCTCACTAACCAGACAGAAAAGGGATGAGAAATTGGAATCAACGACCCTGCATGTCTCTGTTTCCTAGGCAGTTCAGACCTGGGAGACGAGATAACCTTCATTATTGCTAGTCAGTTATAGCTAGATAACCTTTATTATTGCTATTATTGCTAGTCACTGATAACCTTTGCTAATGTACAGGCTTTAATACTTGCAGATACTAAATGCATGCAGCCAGTCTGCAGTCCTGCAAGAGATTTGCACAGGAAGATAAGTGAGTAAATATGCTATAGCTGTGCATTTAGAACAATCATAACGACAACAGGATCCTCCCCAGGGAGAACCTGAGGCCTTCCTCAAATTGGTTCTCCCAACCTGTTGTTGCTGCAACTTTGATCTGCTCTCTCTGTAAGAGTCAACCCAATTCTCAAGTCAGTGCACCCTTTTTCAGAAGTCAGATGTAAATCCAGGCAGAGGCATGGGGCTGCAGGGACTTCCACAATGCAGAAATAAACCTGTGAATTGCCAGTTCATAAAATTTTGCCTGCTGGGAGTGGGCTGTAGCCCTTCAGTCAGCTGAGGCTGTGCTGTACTGTACAGGCAGAATGGATTCAATGGGAAAAGACGATGGAGAGATGAGCTACACAGAGCCTCTGCAGGTTTTCCAGGTCACCCAGCTCATCGCTTGGCTCAGTGAAGTGTGTGGTTCTCCTAAGCTCAGGACTCATAAGATATCTTAGTAGTAAGGAGGGATGATTGCTTTTCATTCATGAGCATGATAGGCCTATCACTCATCTAGTAAGATAAGATCAAGTGAGGTATTACAGCCTTGCTCGCAGACGAAGGTAGAGGTAATTATTGCTCTCATGAGGGAGGTATTACATTTTGAAACAGCCTTCACCAAGAGTGGGCAGTGACATGTTGATATCTAAGCTTTGCATAGAGCTTGATTTGAAGCATAAGGAACGTTTCTGTTCGTGTGTGTTGGGATTTTTTTATGTTGTTTACCTCATTTCAGAACTGTAGGTGATGAGTTGTGTTCACCTGAAGCAGTCTGTCTGTACTTGGCAGTAAGGGGTAGGCGGTCAGTATTGCATTATCATATCTTTGAATAATTTTTATTGATTCTATCTTGACATTTCTAATCAAAGGCTTTTCTAGGAAACAAGGGTAAATCAATATATTGTTTTCTGAAGTGAAAAATGAAACTTGGATGTTGATTGAAATTCTGGCTCCTTACATATCAGCCTGAAGACATCTTCACATAGTTCAGTCCTGCAATTATTCAGCCTATAAACACAGCATACCTGTGTGTTATGCAATCAGCTCCATATAATGAATTTCTTTAAAGTATTCCCACACCCATTTTCAGACCTGATTGGTAATGTCTGATGCATGTGGACTATAATTTGCATTCTCAGTAATGAACTGCACAATTAGCAGATTTTGTTCATCTGATTAAACAAGTTTTATATCTTAGGCATACATACCATTGGTAATGGTTTTTGTGGTCTGCAGCTCGCTGTAGACTTTCCCACTAGCATACCTACAGAGTCTGTGCTCTACATTCAGGTAAATCCGTGCAGAACAGCAGTGTGGAAATCATGCTATATGCATAAATTCATGATATCTCTTGTGTTTTAAAAGACACAGGAATTCATAGATGAGATTAGAGCTTCTCTAAGTCAGTTGTTTCAATAGTTTTGCTGTAGCTCTGGGTTTTAATATGCATTTACGTAAGCAAAAGAAGCTCTGTGAGTAAGCACTGCTAAGTCCATTCAGTCTGCTAAGTGTCCTTTCAGGTTGCTGTTTCTGAGTCCAGATCTCCTCTTCACATCCCTCCCCTCTTCATGAACATCTACAGGCAGGTCAACATCTTCCCTTTGGCCAAGAAGATACTGACCTTTGGCATCGAAATTCTTTCACAGGATGATGGAGAGTTGAAAAGATTTTGCAGGCATTGAAGACATCTGAGCAATTAAAAACTAATCTTCACATGTTTTCTGTATTTGACCTGGGTTTAAAAAGGAAAACCTAAAAAGCTAAGTATGAAAGCTGGCAGTGTGAATATTACTCATGTTTCAAATTAGCCGAGCAGCCTTTGCTCTTTATTTAAGAGGTTTGCAATTACAAGACAATAAGGTCCAAAGGGAAATATGTTTTAAATACCATGCTGATCTCTTCAACTCTACAGAAAACAAGAGAGTGAATGTCAGTATGCGTACAAACATCTCTTGAGGAGTGTATCTGAAGCTTAGAAAATTGGTCAGAGGCAAAATCTAGATTATGCATGTAAATATAAAATTAGTGTAAATAAGTCTTCAGATGAAAAAGTATTGTTTTCCTTTCAGATTTCTCCCACATGTTGTCTTTACATATAACTGTGATTCATTCATCGTTATAAACTTCTGCTGGGATTCATGCAATACAGCAAGGAGTAACTCAATTCATTTTTGGGTATTTATGTTCCATGCAGTAAAAGGAAGCTGTTATATACAAATGAATGGGTTAATTTGATTTATGTTAGCCATAACATTGATTTCTTCACATTCTTTAAGTCGGTGACTACAGATTAGACCACTTACATGCAAGTTTTATTTAAGTTTAGGGCATTCCTCAAATTTTGTGGACTTACACAAGAGTACTATGAATCTAATTCCTGCCTAGAAAAGCGTGTAGCATTGTTGCCCGTGCTGATCTACTGAAGCCTCCCTGCTCAACCGGGACACAAACGTGACACTACAGTTCTTCTCACCTTTGATACTTCTCAGTTTTGATGGACCTGTGAAGGTAGCCATTGCATTTAGATTTCTCCAATATTGCCATCAAAAGATGGTCATTAAATAATCTTAATGAAGTGGCCGAACGCTGTATGTCTGGGTTATTACTCTGCACACTATTTTCTTCAGTGTTCTCTGGAGGAAAGACGCTGTAGCAAGTCTTTTCTTTCAAACTGTTAGCTTTGTATCCAGACTTAGATGTGAAAATATTAATCACCAGTCAGCAAAGGTAGTCTAACACCAGTTTTGGTGAAACTGAGTCAGCTTTGTCTGACACACCTTTAAATATTACCACAGCTTTGCACGTGTTGTCTCTAAGAGAAATAAATAGATGATAATATTCTCTTTCAAAGGAATAGGTTTGCACTGGATGAAAATATGGGGGGTTTTGTCCCATAAAGGGAATCTAGAATAAAAATTAATATGAAGCATGATCTCACAGTGTGGACAAGGTGCAACCTTTACTGAAATGCTTTTCTTCTCGAGTTAATTACATTATCTGAGCATATTAAAAATGCTGAGCTCTGAATAAGAGCTTCTGATTTTTTAATTAGTTAAAGGGATATGTGAAAACAAGATTAACCATGTGGACCCTGTAGTTCTCAAGAACACAACTTGCACTGCTTATGAAGGTGTAACATAAATGTTTCAAAAGTGCAACAGGAACTGCTCTTAGTCAGCTTCTTTTCATGTCTTTATCAGATTTCTGTACCTCTTCTGACGCTTTTTTCTTGCTTTTTTCCCCTCTCTTTCCCCAGCTAATGGCTTAGTATTTTTTCCCTTAATTTTGTGAGATGATCATCAGTCTTGACTGGAGAGATAGATTAAAGAAGAGATAAGTGCCTACTTACTTTCCATTCACTTGCAGTCAGTAGGAGGTTGATGTGTTCCTCTGGGGTGGATGTCAGATCTGCTGAGTGACTAGTAATAATTTGGAGAGTTAACTTGTTCTTGCATAATTTACAGCCTGTAACTAGCGTGAAATAGATAGAGAAATTACTGAAAATGCTTTCTCCTCCCCGCACCCAGTCACTAAGGGTTGTTAGACAAATGATGTGTGAGTGTCTGATGGCTGCTGAGAGTGAGTGCGCGCGCGTGTGTGAGTGCGGGTGTGCAGGAGAGCCAAGCGCCTTCGGATGCCTCCTACCTGTCATTATCATTTGAGGGGATTCATCAATCCAGTCTTTCCTCATTGTGTACTGTAACAAATATCTTACTTGAATAAAGGGTGCGTCCAGGTTTCTTTTTCGCCCTTCAAAGGAAACTTGTTATTACAGTATTGTTTCTGGTATTTCAGGAAATCCAGTGAAATGCCCAGACAAGTTCTCGCTGAAGATCAAGTCGAGCAGTTTCTTAACAGTCAGAACTCTTCTAACAGTTGGGTTTCGCCTGAGTGGTTGCAGTATCCCAAGATTTCAGCTTTGGAAAGATTCATGCAACAAAGAATGTCTGCTTTTCTTTTATCAAATGAACTCCTTTTTCCTCTTAGCTGCATAAAGCATATTGTGTATTTTTCTGTGGTTTTTGTTAAACAGCTACAGCTCTTTACTAACGATTCCTAACCGTTGCTGTGCTTCTGTCTTTGGGTTTGGCTAAAACCACAGGCATGTTAGAAGTGGGGGATCTCACCTGAGGTCAAGCAGGCAGACCTACAGCTGCTGCAGGTGGCCCAGACCCTCCCTTTTTAAATTGTAATTACTTCTCCAGCGTGACTCCACTTGGATGCCTTTTTTTTTCCTTTATTGCAGTCTTTGGCAACCCTTTGGAAACGCTAACTGAAAGGTTTGTTTTTTTTTTCCCTAAAACAAGAAATGCTTGCTGCTCAGTCTGTGGTCAGACTGGGTTGCACAGAGTTAAATGTTGGATAACTGGGCTGTGTCATCCTGACTAACAAATGTGACTACTCTGTCAACTCATATCTACTGAGTATTAAACACCACCTTCCCCATGTCCTGCAAAAAAGGGCATAGAGCAGCACTTTTCGTCTCCTGGTGCATCCTTGCAGGGTGACGCTGGTTATCCCTGCATGGCAGGGTTGGAGCAAAGAAGAGACCTCTCCTCTCTCCTCTCCTCCTTGATAGGGGGAGAGGAAGAGTTACTGCTGATGAAAGTGAAGCATTTGTGTGAACGTGGGATGGAGACGAATTTCAGGAATGCAGATGTTTTCATACAACAGATCCTTGCTGGTTTTGTGAGCTGTTTGTGAAAGACTCGCACTCTGGCTGAGTTTTTAGCTCTGAAGTGAAGCAAGCATAATCCATGTTCATCACACCCCCTGTCCTTCCCCAGCTACTGAGGTACTTCCAAATTGCTTTATTTGAGAAAAGGCTACTGAATATAAGGATCACAATTTAAAACATTGTTTTCCCCAGACAAACTCCTTAAGAAATGATAATCCTGGAGAGGCAGATCCATGGGATCGTTGCTACACCTTGCTCACCAGCCATGCCTTACTCTGCAAAACTAATGTTAAAGAAAAGGAAGAAGATTCCCTGTTAAAGAGGGGACGTTACAAGTTGATATCTAAACTGAGTTTCTTAAAGACCTCTGCAGATGTCGAACTCCAGATTTCAAATGAAATGAATTTGAAAGCAGAACGAGCAGAATGAACTGGATATGCAGTAGCTAAAGAGGGACAGAATTGCTTTTAAAAGGAAGCAAAAGTCTTACAGAAGAGGCTGAAAGTATTATGAACTATAGAAACAATCGGCATGTAGGCATTGCCAGTTGGTGTGAGAGAAGAGTCCTCTAGGCACAGCGCTTCTTAAGGGAAGTAGAAAAAATGAAGAAACATAATTCAACAAAGCAATTTCAGGAAATATGCCAGAGCCTGGTTGACAGTAGAAGTAAACTAGACTTCATAAAACCAGACAATGCTGTAAAGATCATCAGATTTGCAAAACAACACTATTATGAAAAAGACAAAAGCAGCAGACTATTGCTAACATTTAAAAAATAAACAACACGTAAAATAATCTCTTCAGTCTCCAGGCGAGCCAGCCAAAGGATATCCATGAGACAATTTACCATGTATCTTGCAGGATGTTAATACTGCTTGGAGACAGTGATTCCAAAATAAAAGTATTTCATTTAAGCCACTTAAACTATACCAGCATATCAGGAATTCTGGACGAAAGGCATTAAATGTTAATTTAATTATAGAGAATATTAGATTAGGTACATTCAAAATCCCTAGGCCTGTAATAGCTCTCCTGCAGAATTAAAAAAAAAAAAAAAAAAAAAGAGTCTGGAATCACAGTTGGGTCAACTCATTAATGAGACACGGAAAGAAGAAAAGGCCCTGGCATATAGATGTAGTAATACTGAAATATGGAGAACACCTACTCAGTTTCATGACATGTAACACATCTGTTTATTAAATCAAACTCTTTTCTTTGTTCTTAGTAAACAAACCAAATAATCCTGCCTACTTACCATAGCAGAGCTCCAGCCAAGTCACTTTAACAGAAACAGGGAGAGGGATCAGCATTCATTACTTTTTTTCAAGCCGAATATGCAAAACAACCCACCTCACAACTAACATTAGAAGATGAAAAACTGATAACGTGATCTGGCAGTTCTAAAAAGGGATCTTAAAAAACTTTTGGCTTAGTCCCAGGTTTAGGAATTAAATATTTATCCAGAGTCAAATCCAAATGCTGCAGGAAAAGTTAACAGTTTAAACAAGTTTCTCCCTTTCATACCAGACACAAACCAAGGCTTTTTCCATCATCCGTCCTCTCCACTATGGTTGTGCAGTATTCATATAGACAGCCTGGGGAATTCAATAAATCCTAGGTGGAATGGACAGAGAAGACCGGGAGCATGTATGAGTTTTAAAAGTAGATGATAAACTAGTATTTTTGTCACCTCAAATGCAAGTGGAAAATACTGACTAGTAAATACAGTTTTCAGATGAACTCTAATGTTTACAGATGCTGAGAGGTTTTAATCTTTTAATGTTTACAGAATCTCACAATATATGTATTCAAGGTAATAGGTAAGTCAATGGAGAGCAAATTGCTGGGTGTTACTGTGTATATAAAAAGTGCATGTAATTCAGGCATACCGCAAGCTGAAATGAAGGGACCCTGGGAGACTATCCTTTCGCTTCTGGCTTTACAACATTGAAGTAAATGGAGGACTGCAGTATGGAAGTGCATAGGAAAGAGTACATGTGGTTAAAAACAGAGACATTTTTTTTCTAAAGAAAATTAGAAAACAGATGAAAGCATAAATTTCTCTCATCAGTCAAAACCAAGCCCAAATAATTGTCTTGACCCTGAATCAGTTTTATTTTCTAAGCATTGCTAGTTGTCCCCCTGGGGAATTTCTCAATTCAGTGTGAAATAAATTGATCAGGGGGATCAATTGATCAGTCAATGTAAAATAAATTGATCAGGGGGAAAAGGAGAATTTGAGGTTAAAAAGGCCACTCTGCAAAAACTTGGCAAAATGGAGAGAGGTGCTGCTAAACCTAAAACAGTATTATTGGGTAAATCAAATCAGAAAGGTGCTTACACGGGACATTTTAAACACAATAAGCACTGAAAAGAGTGGAATAACACCTTGTCCTAAAAACAGACTGCACATGTCTCTAGTTCTTTCAGGTAGAAAAGAATCTCTAAGCCAAATGGGTATCTGATCGGTTTCTCTAAGAACAGCAATAGAGGGGTGAGATAATGCTTATACTTTTTTCTAAACCCTACTTCTCAGTGCTCATTTCTGTATTTGATAGCTAGATCACAGGCAAGTCTGAAGACCTGGCAGTGTAGTGCTGATACGGTATTACCTGAATTATTGAGAAGAAATGTGTTGAAATATTTTGCAAGGCTTCCTCAGTTTGCAACAAAAGAACAAGTGAATGTTTTGTAGTATTAATAGATGCCTCTTTTTTTTTTTCCCCAAAATCTATGCAGAAAACTGATAAACTTTTGGAAAATATTCCTTCCTTCAGTGGATATTGTTTCTTGCTTCTATATGCTTTAAGGATTAGTCCTAGGCCCCCTTAGATTTGAGCTAGCTATGGGAGTCTCTCGGTACACCAGAACTGCTCATGGCAGAAGATAACCATAGCCTGCTAACCCTTCTTGGATTTATTACTTAACAGTAGAAACTTGTCTTTAGGCATTGCATGCTGATTTCTTAAGCTGATTGTTTCTGAATTTTTGGCTTTCGTTTGGATTATACAACTCTATGTGTCTAGACTTTTTTTTTTAATTTTATTGTTTTTGCTTATGACATGTATGATTTGTTTGTATAATTACCTGGAACGTACGTAGACTTGTTACTGGAGGAGCCCTGATCCAGCTAGCGTGTGGCTGAGTGAATCAGCCATCTAAATTATACCTACAGAGTAGACAGGTCACTGCCAATCGCTGTGAGGGAGAAAGCCAAAGAGCACTTGTGAGA
Organism: Fulmarus glacialis; assembly: GCF_000690835.1. Classification (NCBI taxonomy): domain Eukaryota; kingdom Metazoa; phylum Chordata; class Aves; order Procellariiformes; family Procellariidae; genus Fulmarus; species Fulmarus glacialis. The sequence continues at coordinate 24,683 of NW_009208304.1, forward strand.
AAATATGTAGAGACAGTCCTTGAGAGAAGAAGAGGACTAAAGCCTTCTCAGGTGTTTTATTTTGAAGAAATGCAATGCCTCCCTGTCTTCTTCCCCTTTCCTTCTCTCTGGGAAAAAAAGTATATCTAAGTTAGCACTTCACGGCAATCTGACACAAAAGACCTTCTCAAATAAATCACTTGTGCAGTTGTCTGGTATGACACAGTGTCAGATGCTGTCTTTTTGATAAGTTCATTTCCTAAGCAATTTGTTTAACCCTTTTTATAGACATTGTTTTCTCTGACTTAAGTCGTGAGTCATTTTCAACACATAAGTACTCCAGGGAAATGTCACACTCGTCGCTTTTTTCTCTGCCTGCCTTGCTTCACCGCATGATTTTTATAAGCCAAAAGACAGAGTTCCTCCTTTGGTTTGTCCCATTCTGCTGGCTGTCATTGGCTCCAATTGGGCTACTCTATAGGCTGATCTTATAGTTGTTATAAGGCCGGTAAAGTATTTGGGAAAGACCCCCCCAAGAGTATCAAGCAAAATGAAGAGGCTCTTAGGAGCTCTTAGGAGCCCGTTAGGAAAGGTACCACTCATCAAATTTGTGCTGTGATTGTAATTTCTTGCATCTCAGAAGTCAGTTCCAAGTTGCCCTAAAGTAGCCACCACCAATAAAATGAGGTTGTCTAGGAAAAATCAAAGTGATCCTTTTTCCTTCTAAGGACTTGCTTTAGGAACCAAAAGCTGTCATTCTCCAGAACAGATGGGCTGAGGGCTTGTAAAGGGCCTTGTTTGTTTTTTCTCTTGGGAAAAAAAAAACTGTTTGCCATTTTACAAAAACCTCTTCTTAGCAGTTTATATTGTAAGCATCCTCATCAATTCAAAAAAGTATACCTTAACTGCTTTGGATTTTCTGTGTCATCTGTGCCTGAGGGCAGCCAGGGACAAGTGTTTGCACCCAGGTGTGGTGACAGAAGGCAAGAGCAAAGACTGTGGCAATCTCAAAAGAAAGTTCCCCTTGGGAACTGACTTCTGAAGAAGCAAATGTAATTATTGAGAGTCCTGGGCACGCCTGCTGTCAACAAGAAAGGAGTGTCCCAAAGACTGTTCCAAGATACTGCAGTTGGTAGCTATAAAAACCTTATCTAATTCAATGTAAGCACAAGGCTCTTGTCTCCCTGACCTACTCCCTTCATCTTCCCCTTTCTCGCCCTCTCTTTTTTGTTTAAAACTTGAACTGTATACTTCAATGGGCTGATGATGTTTTCAAAAGGAAAATAAATTAAGACATTTTCTGAGTAAAGTGGTACTGCCTTGTAGTACAATCTGGCTTGTGGCACACGTGTCCTTGAAAACCAGGTACCCTCTTTGTGATCTTAATCTTTCCTGAATGGCTGCTGTGCTACAGAGCTGTATGCATCTGGCGAGTTTATCTAAGGGACCCTGTGTAGATCCCTTCGATTGCCTTTGAATGTTCTGTTCTTTTCTCTAATGAGTTACTGCTGGTTGTAAGCATGCTGTACTTCAAAGGCCGAAGGGCATTAATCATTCTCTTAAGGCTTATGTGATGAGAGACGTGGATGCTGGAATTGCTACCATGGAGAGACAATTGGATCCTGGCCACTCCTTGTCAGGGTAACTTTGGAGCTCATACCCATAAAGGACTGAAGCCAAAACCCTTTTGTCAACATTTGGATTGGTACTGAAGGGGAATGAGTGTGTTATGAAACTCTTTGCTAATCGTGAGAATATTCCAGCCTAATTATGTCATCTAAACTTTTGAAATCTTCTTTGTTCTGTCTGTAGGGCCATACTGTGGTAATGTGATGCCCGTCCCCAAAGAAATCATTCTGGATAGCAACGAAGCAACTATTCACTTTGAGAGTGGATCCCACGTGTCAGGACGAGGCTTTCTGTTGTCCTATGCCAGTAGTGATCATCCAGGTAAAGTGAAATCCGAAAGTACTAAAGGATTAGTGGCATAGTCCCCCCTATTTCATTATCTTCTCTACACACATAGACTTTAGCCCAAGTGTATAATATATAACCAGGTATAATAGCTGCTGAAATCTTACCTATATGATTTGCAATACAGGCCTAGTGAAAGAGAAAATGAGTACCTTCTCCTTGAAGCTCCACTGTATTCTGGGCCCCAGCATCTACCACACAGTGATAGGATGAAGGGATAGGAGAGATTAAGATTTGGTTTCTACATTTAATATTCTGGGGGTCTGTGCAACTTTGTTGAAGGTGTAAAACTTAAGAAGAGTAGAAGAGGGAGATGAAAAGAATGAGGGAAAACCATAGCTGTTGCTTTCTATCGAATAAAATTGTTGAAGTATTATACAGAGAGATCTTTAAATGTAATTTCATGTGTAGCCACATACTTGTCTGTATTTCTATGTCCTGCAATGGGGACTGACACTGGTAAACTTTTCACAGATCTAATCACATGTTTGGAACGAGCGAACCACTACACAAAGGCTGAATACAGGTAAAGAGGGTTTGCAGCTCTCTGTGCTGTAGCTGTCATCTGGTCCAACTGTTAGAAAATGTCATGTAAGGCAGGTACAGTCTTGGTTTTCTGGAGAAGTGAATGTTTTTGAGCTCCGATGCTATAATAGTCCAAGGCCCGGTTGCGAGAAGCAGTAGTGCAGAATGGAAGTCTGCAGCCCAGAGAAACGAGGGAATAGAATTACAGAGCAAGTCTCATTTGGGCATACATATACATGGTACATGTAAAAAGAGTTTCCACTTTGAAATTCAAAGTAGCCTCAAATTCCAGTGCTGCTCCTGAGAGCAGATCACGCCCTAGCTGATACAAGATTATCTGAGGACAAGCTATAATTTCTTGGTTCCTTGAACCTTGTGATAGGATTTGAAATGGTAATAAATTGTGCTCTTCTGGCTGCTGTCTGGATGTGCATGTAGGCTTCTTATCTGGGCTGTGCTGAAAATCGTGTGGTAGCATTTCTAGAACAAGAGAATTAAACAGCAATGCCCTTGCAAAACTGCTTTTCTGGTTCTTTGGGTGCTGCTGTGTGCAGTCCACTCATGAACTCAAGGGCCCATTTATTTACCTCCTAGACTCACTAACAGACCATCAGCCAGAACTTACTGCTAAAATATTTACTGGTTTGAGAGCATTTCTTTTGTACGAGTTTGTTTCTGTGTATTGTCACTACAGTTCATGTTTTAAACAAGCCTCTCTCCTCTCACTACAGCAGATATTGTCCTGCTGGCTGCAGAGACATAGCAGGTGACATTTCTGGGAATATCGGAGAAGGATACAGAGATGTAAGTACACAGGATAATGAGGGGAAATTTAAAAAAAGACAGAAGAGAGAAGCGTAGCACAACTGGGTTTCAACTTCTGCTGCTTGACTTTTGTCAGTAATTCTTCCCAGCTGTGTTAGATATTATCAGTATATGAGTATGTTATCAATATATAAGCACATGGAGACACTTTTCAAACAGACAAATCAATTGTGTGAGAACAAAGTCCACTGATTGTCAAATACACCTACTGACTTGTGGTTTCTGGCTTTCTGGAAAAACCCTGCGTAGGGTTTGTCCCTCTTGAGGGAGTGCTCATCCATGTACTAAATATTCCTACGACTTCAGCTTTTACTTGTTTGGAGTCCATGTGCGTTTCTTTTCTGAAGTTATGTCTTGTGGGAAAAAAAATACATTTCAGTAACACGCAGGTTTTCTTTAAGATTATGCCTGCAGTATCCCAGCAATCTGCTCTGAGATGAAACAAATATTATACACTGCCTAATCACATCCCACTGATAATTACCAACCTCTTGGGTAGTTTTAAGTGCTCGTTCTTTAAAGCGAAGAAGTTGCCTGAGTGGTTGCATTTATCCACAGTTCATATCACACTGTGCCCCTCACCCTGGACTCTCCTCCCGTCATGCCTGTGAAACCTTTACGTCTCTCACGGAGGAGTAAGCTTAATCACACCACTGAAGTAAAATCCCACCCTATCACAAATATAGCAGTTGCTGAGTTTCCAAAAAGTCAGTGTTCATGTTTAACCTGTTCATCCAGTTATGCGAGCACACCGCTCCAGCCTGGAAAGTGGCAGAGCTGCAGCAACGAAGAAATGCCACGTTACATTCTCATTAGCTGGAGTTATTCCTGCCCTTCGTTTGGGTGATTAGGAAAGAAAAGCAGCACATGGCATGACCTCATGCAGATCTTATCTGCGCTGAGGAATTTTTGAAAGAAATTTTCCCTCCACCGCTAAGGGGGATTCAGCTTTTCTGATGGGAAGGACCTGCGGGGCTCCCCTGGAGCCCTGCTGCCTTTGTGTCCCCACCCCTCCCAGCCCTCCCCGGAGGGGACAGCCCGGCACCCCAGCTTGTCGAGTAGTGTAGCCCAAGCTGGGCCCGTCTGAACAAGACCAGTCTCTGCCGGCAGCCCCTGGGAATGTCTCCTCTGCACCTTTCCGCCGGCCCTTCTCTGCTCTGTCCTAGCCCAATGGTACATTATTGCCACCTAGTTGGAACACAAGTTGTCCTGCCTGTATTTTTCAGCATTATCCCACCTGAGATACGGGCAAATGGGCTATACTTAAAACCCAGCAGCAGCTAGTCAACACATAGCCAAATCCCCTAACGTATGGCATGACTCAAATCCTAGGGCGCAGTAATAGATAGGTCTGCTTCAGGCAAGTCCATCAAGTAATTACCGTTTTCTCTTTGCAAAGAAGAGTTGCCTTGCCTTTGACTTTGTTTTCCCGAGGAGTGACACAATACTTGTTAGGTTAAAATCTTACAGCACCTTCTCAGAAGCAGATTATTTGCTTTTGCATTTGAAAAAAGAAGGTGACTTTTGGAAACGTGTTTTTTTCAAGGATTACTCTTCTTTCTCCCTCCCCTGCCTCTTACTCCTCTTGAGCCTGTGCCGGATTTTATGAGCTGTAACACCTGTATATTAGTGGCTTGGAAGTGAAAGCTTTAGCAGTTTGTCCGACTGATCCTCTGAGCTTTGGCTTCTGACGGCTCCTGCCTTTCAGACCTCGCTGCTGTGCAAGTCGGCGATACATGCAGGCGTTATCGCGGACGAGCTGGGCGGTCAGATCAGCGTCACCCAGCAGAAGGGCATCAGCCGCTACGAAGGCGTCGTCGCCAACGGCGTCCCCTCGCACGAGTGAGTACCGCTGGCTGGGCTGGCGCCGGGAGCCACCCCCGGGGCACAGCGCACTGCCCGGATCAGCAGAAGCAGGTGGGGACGCGCTTTTGGGGAGGAAAAGACGTTAGTTGTGGGTCTAGGGGTTTTTGGGCTTTGTTTCTACGGCTTTATTAAAATGGTGTTGGCATTGGATATAAGAAAATGTTACAAGTTTTCAGTGGCTCTATACCATGTAGGGTGGTATTTTCTTTTTCTTTTTTTTCTTCTTTTCCTTCCAAAACATATTTGCAAATTACTTTGTTAGCAGATACATGAAAGTACGATGTTCTGCAACAAACACCTTTAATCGATGTGCTAATAAATCATGATAAATTAATGTTAAAGTTTAAAAAAAGCTAGGAAGAATGAATAAATAAAAAGTGCCATTGAGCCATAGGGGATTTAACTTCTTAAACATTGTGCTTTTGACATGTTCAGAGTTTTTCTCTTTTAGAATATTTATAGCAAGGGTGTTATATTTACCACTTATCTTCTGACTTTTAATTGTACTGTTGTTGAAGTAGAAGTATATCCTCTAATCTCTATCCAGCACAGTAAGCCCTTCCAGCAACTGCCTCCATCATTCCTGTTGGTTTCTATTTTTTAATTTTCAAACGTTATCTGGATTTTACAGGAGGCTTTTTTTTTTTTTTTTGTAGGAAGGGAAATCTCCTCAGTCCCATAGCCTACGAGAGCTAAGGGAATATGTCTTTTTTATACGTTTTTCCTGTTGTCCCCATGATTTCTCCACATCATCCTGACAATTTTACAGTCATGTTTTCATTCATGAAGAAGAAAAAAAAGCATTCGTTTGGTCTGTTGCTGTGCTTAAACTTCATCACAGATTGAAATGCTTTATATATAATGGCACTGGACTATACAAAGCTGGGTAGCATGTAGACCACTAGTGGAAGGCCTGTAAAGCCTCAATATTTTCTGTTTTTCTTACACAAGAATTAATTGCCTAAGAAAATGAATATAAACTTGTCTCAAGCAAAGCACGACTGAGAGCTCAGCTCAGGCACCAAGCCCTTCCATAAAACAAATAATACAAATTCTTTCCATCACACATGCCAGCTTAGTGAAACCCTAAATTAAATATTTTGTGCCTTAACTAAAGATATTACAGAACCGTTTACATACATTCGTATGCTCATGATCCTTGAGAATCCCGGAAGGAGTAACTCAGACAGTAGCCCATAAAATGTTGTAATGAAAGGCAGCTGGGATTCCCATTTGTGTTTTTTTTTTTCACAGCACAAGAGCTAGTGGGCAACGAATGAAGCATAGAAGGCAGCAAATGTACACGTGCTGGGGGAAAACAGCATTTCCATAATTAACCCATCACCTTAACTGCCAGGCGTCCTTTTAATATTGCTATTTGCAAAATATCCTATACTTCTCACGTGAGTAATAGAAGTACCCACAGAGATGCAAACTTGTCTCTATTACATCAAGCGGGAGAACTCCTGTTTACTTGAAGGAGAGCTGAAACGTGTGCTTCCAGGCCGAAGCCAGCCTCCAGAGCTCGGATTCAGCCCATTTAATGTGAGTCCCCTGAGAGAGCACCCTAACGAGGAGTGCAGCCCCCTTAGCTCTCCTGCGCACTGGGGCAGACAGAGGCACTCCTCGAGCATGATGCACATCTCGAAGGGACTGAATTGCCCCGAGGAGACAACCGCCACTTTCTGCAGATTATACAGGGAGCCATAGGTAAACAGGCTCATGCTGTGTTGGATGCCTGCAAACTAGATGGCACAGAGTTTGAGAAAAACGGGAGTGTGAGCACAGTGCTTCCCGGGATGCTGCTTCTGCTCCTGGCAGCTGGGACAATCCCGGGAGCAGATGAACTGCTGGCGTGAGCCCATTATCCCGGGAGAGGGAAACTGGAGGATGCAGGGAAATAATTTTATTTCAAAACATGAAAAAGTGTTCCTAGAAACAGTGGGCCTATTTACTAAGAAAATGAACCAGTGCATTTCATGCTTTAAAAAGGCTTTTGTAAGAGGTATTTCCAAAGCTGCATGATGTCCCTGTCCTCGGGATACCTACACGCTGCAAGAAATTCCTGTGGAGCAGCCAGCGCTGGCGAGAAAAAACCAGTGCTTAGACAGCACTGCTTTAAGAGCTTTTTAGACTCCCTTAAATAAAAGCTTACTCAAGTTTTTAAAATCTCATTTGTAGTGGATTTCAGTATTAAAGACTTAAATTATTTAGTGACTTGAGCCGAAATTGACCTCAGCAAAGCTGCTGGAGTGCATTGAGCTGTTAAAATATCTGTGCTGTAATGTGACGGTGGAGTTACGGCTCACTCGCTCACCAGCCCTCAAGAGTTGACCTTGGCCTCCCTGACTCCATTTTTCAGTGTGCTTGTTACGCTCCAGCATCTGTGAGGTTTTCGGTTCTCATGATCCATGCGTGGACCTGTACCCACAAACGCTATAATGAAGATCAAGTGGCTGAACAAATATATGGGTGTTTAACTTTGTAATGTAGCCTGGCCTCTGACTGTACATCCACGCACGTGAAATCATTTGTCTTTGAAAATGGAAGAGACCGCATGCTCGTGAATTGTGAAAGATGAGATTTGGGGTTAACCTGCACTGCTTATAAAAAGCTTGCTTGAGACTGACTCTGAAAAAAAAAAGGATTTGATGCTAACAGAAGTTTATTGTGGGAAGCAGCATCCTTTTTTTGCAGAGCTACCGGCACAGGTCTCCCGTGCAGTTCTGCCACCAGTACTTTTGGCTAGGCAGGATCCTGAAGGTTGTCAGGAAAATGAGGAGCACGGGGTGATACCATCCCTTAAAGGACAAAGTGAAATTTGTGTGACAAATGCCACCTGTCACATTGGGAAACTGATGAATTACCACTTACTGAATTAGTTTGGCCTCTTCAGTGACTTGCAGAATTATAGCAGAAATATTTCAGCTTGATTTCTTAGCTTTATATACCTTAGAAATGCTAACCTCCTCCCTTTCTTTGCTAAAATTGCAGACCTCTGTTTGAAAGGGATCTCGGTGACTTTTTTATTACAAAACGTTATCTCATAAATAAGTATTTGTGGAGCACTGTGATTTCTGTTTTGGGTAGGTTTTACTGATCACCATGGGTTTTTATTTCCTTCTTTCCTCTTGAAATGGATTGCTTTCTATTCACTAAGAAAGCAAAAATTGTTTGGGTGGGCTGTAATGTCAAACTGGTTTGCAGAGAGCAGAGCACATCTGATCACCCCTGAGGCTCGCCTGGGGGGAAGATGTGGGAGGGAGAGCTTGGCTTTTTCCTTCTAGCTACTCTACCGCCCACATGCCCGAATAAATCAGCTCCCTCCCAGTGCTCTCCGTCGTCTCTGAAGGTCTTCATTTGCCTGTAGTCATTAGTTTTCCCCCAGTGACAAAAAGAAGGAGTGTTTTTATTGACCTTGACATGGGACCACTTTCCTATTCCCCGTTTGCAGTGCTCTCAAATCATACAGCCGTGCTGTTAGCCCACAGATGGTACCTCGGGGGAAATTTTCCGGCCAACAACAAAGGGCAGCCTGAAAGGGAGCTGTCTTGATGCTTAAGTGCAGAAGTTGTTTTACTGCTCAGTCATGCTGGCCAAGGCTTTTCAAAAGGGGCAAGTGATGCGTGCAGCTAATCAAAGCGACGTTGAAGGGGTCAGATTTTCAAGAAATCCAAACTAATTTCACATTAAAACGCGGGCTTTTATTTTTATTAGGCAGCCAGTCAGCGTCATCACTTCTGGAATGAAACCTCAGGGGCTTCCCGTTGGGAATCAGAAAGTGGCTCCATGGGAGGCCAAGGAAAGCTCAGCTTTCCCGTACAGCGGTGATTTTATCTTGTCCTGCATTGTGCAGAGCTGTACGGAGTGGCCCAAGAAATGGCTTTTCTCCTGAAGCAAAGCAGTCCATGTCAGAAGGAGGAAGAAAAGGGGAGCCGTAGATGTGGTCCTGTTAATGGAGCAAGAAGAACCATTCCTGATGGGACTGTTGGTCGTGGTTATAAGAGAACCGGTTCCCACCCAGATTAAAACAAGGAGTAGTTTTCATTCAGACTGGCTGTGATACACCTGTAGGCAGAGTAGGAACGGTCAGAGCTGACGTGGTTTAGTCACCATCAAGCGGTGGTCACCACCACAGTGCTTAGGGCTGGATTTTCTTCAAACTAGATGTTTGAAACTAGACTTAGACTAATAGAAAGTCATTGATTTCAGTGAAGTTGCTCTAATTTAAGCTACTGTAGGTGAGAAGAGACCTGGGCCCGGTGCTGGAGCAGTCCACCGCCGGTAGCTCCTGGCCCTGTTAGCTTTCCCGTTCCTGGCTCTTTTGAATGCTCTTGGGTTGCTGGTCTGAGGAGCAGAAGGGGTAAGCTTCCCCACAGCGGTACGCGGCCTGCGCGGAGGAGAAAAGCAGAAGCATGCAGCAAGAGTAACAGGCTGATGGGACGGGGAGTCACTTCAAAGCGTAACAAATGCTCAAAACCATTAAAAAACTGATCTGAATTCAGTCACGGTGAGAGATGCACAAGAGTGCTCTTACTGGGGTTGGTAACCAGCCGGCAAAGAAAGCGGCTATCTGGCCAGGGGTACTTCGCTAGATCAACAGTGATTCTGAAACTGTACCTCAGCGTTCCTGTGACGGCCTCCGAAAGGCTGAATCACCTTTTTCTTTTCTTACAGTGGTTCGCTGTCAGATAAGCGGTTTATATTTACTTCAAATGGTAAGAATAATGGCTTTATTTTTAGCTGTTCAAATTTTACCTTTTTATTTAAGTATTTTCTGTAAAAGTTTTGAAAAGTAATCAGGAGAATGTCAGGCTGTGTCTAGGAAGGATATTTCAGGACAGCGATTTTTTAAAATTGGCAAGTTGAATAAAAAAGTTGAAGGCATGTGAAGTGAGCTAGAAAAAAACACAGAATAGGAATAGGTCATATGCACACAGATGAGAAACAGAAATAGTGTTCTGCTGTTACATTTCTGGTGCCAACATATGAAAAATGGCAATCAGATAATCCCATTTTTATGTACTTTAGGCGGCAGAAAATGAAAGCAGTTTTTCTTCAGACATTTATAAATTCCATCTTCGTTACACAAGAAGAGAATGAAAGCATAGAGAGGAATGAAAATATATTTACATTGCACTGATACAGAACGAGTTTTTGTTTATGACTTTCCAAGATGCAAAAGCGTCTTTAATCTGTCAAGCTGTTCATTTGCATAAAACATAGCAAAGGGGGGGGGAATTCGCACTCGTTCATTTGAATTATATTTCAGTCATCTGAGATAAAATCATTTACTATTCCACTGAAAACTGTAGAGCATGTGAAGGCCTTTGAAACTGCCAGGGAATTATTTTTAACTTCATTGAAACCTTACTCCACTGGCCTGTTTTCTCTGAAGAACCTTGATGTGCAGAAATTTTGCGGGTTCTTTGGTGGAGTCTGTAATACCTACCTGCAGCTATTATCTTCATGATATCACCTCTTGGCAGCAGTATCAAGGAGCTTCTCTAATGAGTAACTTTCCTAGGCCTAATTGCAGGTGAGAATCATGAAATGTTTACAGTAAAGTGTTCCTTTCAGTACAGTGCCTTCATCTGAGAAATGTTTTGTACAGCAAAATTAGTTAATGCCAATCTCGAAACATAAATATTATGTTTCAGAAGGAAAATTTAAAAATATAAGAAGTCTTCACAGGAATGAGACAAAACTGCAGAGATTAAAAAACAAAATGGCAAAAATAGTAGATGTAGTCAGAAGGTGTCATGTATGTAGGAGTTAAATTGGTAAAGGAGAGGGATGGCAGCACTCTGGTACTGGATCATCCACTCCAAAGTGACTGGCAAACACCACAGCTAGTGGATAGCATCAGGCTAGCACCAGATTAAGCAACATCTGACTTTGCTGTTGTGGGTGGTCTTCACATTTTGCTAGCCTAATATATAAAAATATGCTGTGAAAACGCAAAATAACTCCTATGTCTGTCTGTGTGGGGACTCCTAGGCTGCAACAAATCTCTCAGTCTGGAAGAGGGATTCCTCTCCAAGAGCCAGGTTACTGCATCTTCCTACTGGGAGGAGACCAACGAATTTGGGCAACTATTCCAGTGGTCCCCCGACAAGGCTTGGCTTCAAGTCCCAGGATTGGCTTGGGCCTCTAACCACAGCAGCAATCGGGAATGGTTGGAGATAGACTTGGGAGAGAAGAAGAGAATAACAGGTATGTCACTGTCTGGTTATTAGAAGCTGGGGTTTCACCTGGAGAAGAAACTGAGCGCAGTTGAAAAGGTAATAATGCACCAATACAATGTTTCTTTCATGAAATGTAATGAAATGTTCTGCATTGAGGAATATTATTTACCTGTTTAAAAAATCATGGCTTTTTACAAGACTGGTCTTCCTGTAGGGATATAGGATTGCACTCAACTGTCATGCAAGCCTGATGTGTAAACATGCTGTTAGGCTCAGAACAAAATACTTACACAGGTACCAGTAGAGTCTGGATGGATGATAAATTGCTTAGGATCTATTAATGATGTAGTTCTGGAATCAATAAGAAACATTAAAGTCATAGCCTTTGAAACAATGGCCCAGGTGAAAGAAATTCCTGTTTCCAGCTCCTGGTTTAGTTGTAAAAATGTAAATTACAGTTGCTGCTAAAGATGTAAAGACTGCTGATATGGACCATAATATCAAAAAGCAGTTACCATTTCTGGAGTCATTAATTTGGGCTCTGTTAAAAATTCCATTGCTCTAAATTCACAATTTAAAACTGATTTTCATTCTTCACCCAAATTTTAAACTCAATTCCAACATAGTTTGAAAAATAAATTAAGACTTCGAAGGCAAAGTTCACAAATTATTTTGGCTTCTGTGTTTGCATTTGAGAATGTTCCTTTAAAACAGACACCTAACAAATGAAAATGTATTTTGCATTTTGTTAAAAGGGATTAAGACCACAGGTTCTGGATCCACGACGCTGAATTTCAACTTTTACGTAAAGACATTTACAATGAACTACAAAAATAACAACTCTAAATGGAGAACTTACAAAGGGATTCTGAGCAATGAGGAAAAGGTAAAGGAAAGTGGGGGGGGTAAGAAAACACAGAGCAATAATGCGTACGCTGCCTTGACATTGAAGGGCAGGCTTTCACTGTCAAGAAAGATTAGGAGTTTCAGACTTGTCTAGACTTGGGTTGTCTTCACCAGTGTAATTTACGGCCATGGAGTAGACAGCGAGCTTGTCGAAACAAGGAAGTTATCCAGGGCTTGCTGAAGTGGTGAAGCACGCAGGGAGGCATGTGTATGTGTGTATCCTTCTTTTAGAAAAAGGGTGATGTTAAAGCTGTACAACAGGCTATTTGGGCAAGTCTTTAGCTCAGCTCAGTGCTTGCCCATGCTAGGAACGCTGTACCAGTGCAGAAGCATTGGTCGGTACGGCACCAGTAAAGCCGAGTGTCAGCTTCAGATGCACTGGGACGGTCAACCCACCCCCCACAAGCGAAACAACTGACTTGGTAAAAGCACAGCGCTGCTGGTGGAGCTGCGCCGGCGGATCAAGCTCCTGCTCGGCTGTGTCACGGTCACCAGGGACTGCACCGCTCCTTGCCCCTCGCTGGCGGGACTCGAGTCTGTGGGCACAGCCTACGTCTGTTAGGAATCGATGTAACTGGACTTAAATGCTCTTACACCAAAATACCTGTCCACACAACAGCTTTCACAGACTCTGAGTGACTTTAACAATGAACAGATAAAAGCAGTGCGACTAGTCCCTGCAGACAAAGGATGTGCTGCACAGGTTTGTCTGATAACATTTTCCCCTGAAAACCTCATGTTTCCTTTCAAACAACAAAAAAACCCACCTCCCTGCCCCGACAACCAAAGTCAGACCTTCACTCATCATTTCTGAGAGACCTCAGCTTGCCTCAGGATAAGGCTCTACCCGGTCCTCAGTCCTGATGGCAGTTTTTAAAAACTTGGTAGGGCTGTAGAGGGATTTCCTACTAGCTCTGATTTTCTTAGCTTGTATGGCAAGGAATTTCACTGTGCAATGTTAAACTGGTTTAAGATTTTTTAAATGTTAAACTGAGGTGGTGTTGACCCAAAAAGTGACAAATCAACCTAGTAGTGGCTGAATTGTGAAGGCTAGCTATTTAAAATCTGCAGGTTTGCAGTTTTCCACAATGACTTGTTATTTACAAATAATCTTATGAAAGTCTTATATATGACCTTAGTTTCAGCTAAGGTGCATGACAAAACCTGTCCTGTCAGAACCCCACGTGGCCTGGACTTCCCTATCTCATCAGGCTTTTAAGTTCCCCTAGCATTTCCAAGAACTAATTTTGCAAGGACTACTGTTATGCACATGGGCTCAGCTGATTCTAGGAAATACTGTATAAGTGCAGGGAAAAGGAGACACAACTACATAGTTAATAATCACTTTTCAAGCTTGATACAGAAAACTGACCATTTTACGAAAATATCTAGAAATATTTAACTTCATTTTTTTCTTTTTACATTTTTATCCCCTGTTGCCCAAGTAAGGGTGCTGCAGTGCTATTAAATCAAAAATGATAGCATTATACTGGCATACATTAACTAGAAATTACACAGAATTGAAACAGAGTGATAATCTTTCTTCTCCGAGCTAACAGAAAAATGTGATCATCTGTCAGAACTAAAAAGATTATTTCTTTCCGGAACTGTCAATTCCAAAAATTTTGTGGCTGCATCCCAGTTTTAGGATAATGAAAATCTTTGAAGTTGGATCTCGGGAGCACTTTGAAGAATGAGACTTTTAAAACAGAGCAAACAACGTGCTTACGTTTCGTTGCAGGTATTCCAAGGCAACTCCAACTCTGGTGACATAGTACGCAATAACTTCATCCCTCCAATAGTGGCCCGTTATGTGCGAATTATTCCTCAAACTTGGAACCAAAGAATAGCATTGAAGCTCGAGCTGATGGGTTGTCGAATAATGCAAGGTATGGGGTAAGCAGCGCTCCCCAGGCACGGTGCCTCCAAAGCCCCCTGTGCTACCACAGTGCCGCTGATGCCCCCTTCTCTTTTGCAGCCAATAGTTCATTTACGCATTCAATGTGGCAGAAACCAAGTCAGAGCACAGAAACGTCCCTTGGAAAAGAAGACAGGACTGTTACGGAGCCCATCCCATCAGAAGAAACTAATTTGGGTAACACTACCTAGCGCTGCATTTTCTCTAGGATGCATCATGTCTTCAGCCCAGCCTGAGTGAACTTTAAACTTTCTCACAAATCAAAACTTTTTTTTTCCCTTTAGACTTTATTAAAGGTTAACAACAGAGAGAAGAGGGAGGAGCATAGGTTCTTTTTGTCTTAAGGCAGAGAAAGAGATTGAAAGCCTTCATTTTCTTTGATGTGTGAAACATCAGGCTTTGGTTTCCCTGTCGTATTGGTTTATTTGCCGTGCTTGGTAGGTGGCTCAAGGGACTATACTGAGCACTCATCAGCATTTTTTGGAGGAGCTCCTCCTCACCCTCTTCCTATATTTTATAATTTTTTTAACACATGAGGCAGTGGTCTCACAAAAATGTTACCTTCTCTCTACACAACCATGACTCGTCCCAGAGCAGGTCCCCAGCTATAAGCAACATACAATAGTGCATGGTTGGGTAATTAACACTTTGTCATAATGCCTATGTTCATGGGGGCTCAGAAAACCTTAATTTTCATACTTCTGCCCTGAATATGCAATCTTCATCCTTTAATGTTGTGGAGCTAATTTCTTAGATCTTAAAAAACAAGCAAAAAAAAAAAATTGTTGCTTATACTGACTGTTTGGTGGACCCATAGCCAGGCAGGAATTACCAGACCCACCACACCAAACACTGCTACCCATTAGGTAGCTGACAGTTGTAGGAACATCTCTGTAAAAAACTGGGTGTAAGAAGCAATCACTGTAAGGAAAAAAAGCTCTTCTGAAACTGCATTGCTCTTGCCAAGAGCAAGCTCAGTTCATCTGTGCAGTGGTATGGGTAAACTGTATCCATGTTCACCAAAAATGAAATCTACTGAGATTTCATCTGCTAAATTGTAAATACCCTGTGGACACGTGTACTACTTATTCTCACAGCCTGGGTAGTGTCTGTAGGAATAATGAATGGCGCACTCCCGACGCAAGAGCCGCCCCACTGCTGATTTCCAAATCCCTGCTCTAAACCATGTTGCGTTAGAATATAACAGGGGCTAAACAGGTTTTTCCCTAGCTCCACTCCTGGAAATCTTTGAACTGTTTTGACTGAAATGTTTCAACCAGTTCAGCATGAGCCAGATACTCGGCATGTAAAACTGCAGCGTCGTTTGGCAGTTTTATAAGCAACTGAAGGCAGAGTTGTTATAAGTGGCTTTTTAAAAGTTACCTCGTGCGTAATAAGAAAGAACTGCTCTTTGTAAGGATGCATATAGATATTAAGCCAAGTGTCAGCCTTGAGAAAGCATGTTTAACTCTCTCGTCTCAGCACTGTTCCACATAGGTACATGGCAACTAAGTATGGCTGAGGACCGGTCTAGCAGTTTTATAGTTTTTCATGCTCTCTTGCAAGGAGTGTTCCTGCAAGATTATCTGCCTTTTGCTGCATTCTCTGTAGTAAAAATTATCAGCCTCAGAGTAATTTGCCTTTTTAACTTTTATCCCTTTTTTTTTTAACTCATGCAGGCTTAAAGCTTACAGCTATAATTGTCCCCGTTCTCATCGTGCTGTGTCTGTTCCTGTTCTCTGGAATCTGTATCTGTGCAGCCCTAAGAAAGTAAGATACTGTCTTTTGTCGTAGGAGGCATTTGTGGCTACCTAGCTAGCACATCCAAATACGTGCCCTCTTTCCAGAGCCTCTTTACAGGGAGCTGGAAATTGATACTGTTTGGCAATCTTCCTTTTAAGTAGAACTCATGTTGTGTCTTTGTAAATTGTATTTCTCATTGTATGTCTCCCCTAGTTGGACAAAAACAGAGGTGAAGAAGGTCAGAATTGCACACCCCAATTTACAGTCTAATGTAACCGGCTGCTCTCTTCAGCCTACGTATGCCCACAAATACTAAGGTGTAAAGCAATTGAAGACGGAATAGTTTCCACACCAAAGCCAAGTAAAAATTCAGTGAAGGGAGGATTTAAGCTATCTATCTGGATCATTTTCTTTCATTTTCCTCCTATTGTGTTTCTGCTTCCCGGTCCCTTAAGTTAGAGCACTTAGCCACTAGGTTAAGCAGAGGCCAGCTGGAAGGAGTTGCAGGCAGACACAGCTAAAACTAAGCCACTTCATTTCACAAGTCAGAGGACTGGAAGAAGCACTGCTAACTGTGGTTCCTGCTAGATGTCCACTCATACGAACCTGCCCTTGCATGTAGAGCAGGGAAATGCTTCTGTCGGCAGACGGAGATTTGGAAGTATAAGCAATGCTCTGGTGATGTTGCTTCATCACTAGCGATACCCAGCTCTGCCCTGGATTGCCAGTAAATCTATAAACTAGCCAAAGAATTCAGAAGGGCAGACCCAAAACATAACCTGGAGTGACACATACGGACATGGACACATCAAACTGATGAGTGCCAGACACAAGAAATTTGAACACCTGCACTCACAACTTGCATGCAGATGGGGAAAAACGAAAAGTCGAAACCCCGGGTTGCATGCCTTATGTTCTAGTAAACAACGTCCTCCAGGAACTCAAAGGTGAAGCATTGTCCTCTGCCACTAAACACAAAGGCTCTCTCTGCTGGAGCTAAGGCATGAAGCTGAAATGGTGTGAGTGCAGATGTTTATAAATGCTTTCCTCTCCTCGCAGGCGAGAAGCCAAAGGACTTTCTTACGGATTATCCAGTGCTCAGAAATCAGGTTAGTGAAGAATCATGCGCTTTGTCCTGTCCTGTCCATTGAGCCAACGGGAAGGAGTTTATGCAACTAAGCATGAAATGCTTATGAAGTAGCATCCACGTTTCCTTGTTCAAGTTCACTTCTTCATACAAGGCAAATGATAGTCCCACTTGTGTCATCCTAGCACAGTGCCCTGAGAAACAATATAATTTGGTTTCTATGACAGAAAGGCAATTAGCAAAAGATCTATTATACAAAGCGCATAAATTAGCATGTAAGAGTGCTCCCAGGTGCCCTCCCTTTCCTTCCCTCCTCCAAAATACCTATTTTGCAGAAAATTGCTGCTTTCCTTTTCCTTTCCCCACAGCAGAGGGGATTGCCTTTCTCCAAGAGAGCAAGGGCTAATAATTTTTTATGGCTTTAATATTTCCATCTTGCTGCCCTCCCTTGTTGGGACTGTATTTATAAAGCCTAACAATACTGAATTGTATTTCATGTGTAAAATCTGAATAGGGGATTGGCTTGAGGACTCGCTTTAGGAGATGCCTGTAAAACCCTGGTGAAGTAGGTTCTTTGTCTTGCTCGATAATATTTTCTAGAGTGGGGTCTCCCGTCAGCTTGGAAGTTGGGGTTTAGCTGTTTTTCCTGGCCAGCCAACTCTATAGAGGAATATCCTTCTGAATCTTGGCTTTCCATAAACAAAGAAACCACTAAGCAATTCACATGTCTCTTGACAAGTGCCTTGCAATAACTCAGCTCCGAAATTTCATGCCTCCGCAGGTGCTGACGTCAGTGAAAGGAATGCTGTTACCCACTGCAGCTCGCCCTCATTAGAAAATTAATTTGTACTTAACATCATATTTGCTAATATGATTTTTCAAGGTCACATCATAATCCTTTCTCACTTGCTAATAAGGACAAATCCCAAGAAATTGG
Organism: Fulmarus glacialis; assembly: GCF_000690835.1. Lineage (NCBI taxonomy): Eukaryota > Metazoa > Chordata > Aves > Procellariiformes > Procellariidae > Fulmarus > Fulmarus glacialis. The sequence continues at coordinate 42,631 of NW_009208304.1, forward strand.
AGATAGCCTTTTACCCAGTCAGCTCGTTTGTTGTGTGTGTGCTTCATAAATCAAGCTCCTAAGCCCTTGTGACCAGGCTTGGCACTTAGAAAGCTGGGAACCGAACCCACCTCTCTGCAGACCTCCTGTCGCAGGCTCCAGGCAAGTGCCTGACACTGTGGATTTTTTCTTTTCTGTCTCACAACGGTGTTGTGAGAACAAATTAATTGATGAGTGCAGGTGCTCAGATATCAAGAAAATGGAAGCCATACTAGTCTACTGAAAAAAAGAAATTTTAAGCATTATTTTTGCCATATAAGCAATGGCAAAACATGTAACTGATTTAAAGCTGGTATTTTACTGATATCCTTTGTTAAGGCATCAGTGCAGGCACCTACGGAGTTTGAGCCCTTCTTGCCAAGAAAATCCTCTATAAATTTTTCATTTTCACTTGGAAATCCCAGTTGATGATTCACTTTTTCCCTTTCACCCTCCAAATTTAGGGGGCTGTTTTTTCACAAACAGCCCATTTTAGTCTTGCTTTTTAACTACTTTAATATACTGACAGCAATGAGTACACCAAAAATTAAACTTTCTGATAAGTCTTCTGATTGTAAGGATTTAGCTTCCTGATAAGCCTTCTATTTTTATTTCTTCATCATAGGTTGTTGGAAACAAATCAAGCAGCCCTTCACCCGACATCAGTCAACTGAATTTACCATCAGCTATAATAATGAGAAGGAGACCCCACAGAAACTAGATCTGGTCACCAGTGACATGGCAGGTAACAATTGCTCCCCCTGTGATGCCTTCATTTTACTCTGCGTGCAGAGCAGGTAACAGAGAGGGACGGGCCAGCAATGTCAAAAGCTCCAGCTCTCATGCAAGCTGAGGCCCAGGAACAGATTTATCTGTGTTCATCCCAGATGTAGAGTGAAACAGCTAAATATATCAGTGGAAAAAAAACCCCACTATTTTGGAAATTTTTTCTTGGAGTTGTCAGGAAAGATTTCCCAACTCTGAAATAGTTACAGCCGAAGGTAACCACGGAAGGCAGTCAGGCATGGATGCAGTCCAGGCATGTGCCTCGGATAGGGTAGTTTGGCTTTGCTGACTGATTTTTGTGTTTCTATGTAAACACGAATGTCTCTGGAAATGGAACAAAATATAATGCTCTGCTGCTGAGCAAATAGGAAAATTACTTAGCTGGTATGTGGTGGGATTTCATGCCCGGCTGGAAGTCGTGCTAAGATCCCTGTGCAGCCTTCCTGGTGCCTGAACTGTTTTGGAGATGAGGCCCCCTGAAGTGGAAGCAGGTAGATGAGAGTGCTTCTCTCCTGTGCTACCTTGGCTCCAGGTCACTGTTTGGAGAGAGCAAATCCCCGCATCAGTACTATTTGCATCCCAGAGGGATGGTTTTTTAACTCATCCTCTTAGCACATCTTATCCCTGCCTAGTTCAGTCTGTCTGGAAAGGCTAGTGAGACCAGCCATTTCGTGGGATCAGTGATCAGCAATCTTCCAGAAAGATTCATTTGCTCTTTCCAGCCTCTAGACTTTAGAAATTCCTTAGAATTTCTCCAGTGCATTTGGCAGAGAAATACATTTAAAAAACAAATGGCTGGTTACTGTAATTCCATATGGTGCTACCCTGGGTATCTTTCAAAGACAGTTTCAGAAGCTTTCAATATAAATATGCAGAGACCTATAAAGCAGTTTTATTTCATGAAGGAAAGGGAGTGAATAAAGGTTGCTCACAAATCATGGTTATCCGGCTCCCCCGGCCGTGTCTGGGGAGCCTCTGCTCTCTCCATCCTCTGCCATGTGTGGGAAGTCTTAACTCGCAGTCTGGCCAGGCAGCTCCCCACCCTTAGCATTTCACCTGCAGTCTCCTTAAAAATAATAAACATGAAATAAAAATGTGACCGCAGCCCAGAAATGTGCCATTTAATAATTTAATTGCAGAGGGCATGCAACTTGCATGCAGCTTAACATGCTACAGGAAATTCCCCCCCTTTGAGTCCCCTGCTGCCAGTTCTCAAAGGCAGCCAGGAGTGAGTCGAGATGCTTCATCCTGAGCGAGGGAAATTGCTGGGGATGGCGGCAGCGATGCCGGGGAGAGCTGCACCACTTGCTTAGTGAAATATCATAACACCTTCACCCTACATGCTGAAGTTTGGGAAGTAGCCAGGAACTGCCAAAAAGATTCACAGGACATATGGGATCGAATTCAACGCTCATGTCAGATGAACCACGATGCCAGAACAGAAACTGAGCTAACTTCTTTGCGCCTGCCTCAAAACATGATACTTTAGCAGTGTCATGTACTAGAGCTGTTCAGGCCACCGTATGTATCCGTAAGAAATTGTCACTAGCGCCAAAGCGAGAAAGTTAGAACGCTGAATTTTCTCATAATAGTTTTACTGGGTTTTTTTAAAACGTTTTTAGTCCAGATCTCCTTCTTACATGGCAGCCTGGCATCCACCTCGACTAGAAGTGCAAACACACGCTTCTTGAGGCCGCATTTCCTCCATCTCGCTCCTTGCTCCTGCTCGGGCCATTTGCCCATCCCCAGCTCTGTCCCTGCCATCCCCCTTGACCAGGGTGACCACCCGGTTCCTCTGGCAGCACCGGTCCCACTTCTCCCACGGCTCGTCCCCCCTCACGCGCCCGCAGCGGGGCTGAGCTGGCTTAGCGCGTTTCACACTTCCCTTGACTCTCTTGGCTGCCGTTCCATCTAACTTCATCCTTGTCAGTCAGCTACTGCGAGATGCCTTTTAAATAAAGCCAGCGCTTGGTCAGGCTCACTAAGAATCCTCTGGGCATTTTAATTATTCCTGAAGTGGAACACTTGTTTTGGAGAATGTCTCGTTTGTAGATCTTGAGCTGGCTTAGCGCGTTTCACACTTCCCTTGACTCTCTTGGCTGCCGTTCCATCTAACTTCATCCTTGTCAGTCAGCTACTGCGAGATGCCTTTTAAATAAAGCCAGCGCTTGGTCAGGCTCACTAAGAATCCTCTGGGCATTTTAATTATTCCTGAAGTGGAACACTTGTTTTGGAGAATGTCTCGTTTGTAGATCTTCATGCAATGTCCTTTGTCCAGTTTGTTGCTAATATTTTGTTGACTTCTCTCTTTTTTTAGAGCTTTTGAGTATACTCCAGAAATGGTGTTAATTTATTTGTGTGGGTAGGAGGGGAAAGGGATGGAGGGAATAGGAAAAGGGGTGGCAGATTGGAGCTGCTCTGTGGAAGAGCTTCTGCCAAGTTCTGCACACTTGCTCGCTGAAGGAGGTTGCAGGACCAGCATTGAGGCAAGGTTTCCTCACATCCCTGAAAACCATGCGTTTGATACAATAACCGAGTCATTTTTCAACATAAAATACTTGTCGATGCGTTAAGTATTGCATACAAAAAATAATCCATCTGTGCCTTATTGAGCCGTTCATGCTTCCTTTTAGATTATCAGCAGCCTCTCATGATCGGGACTGGGACGGTAACACGGAAAGGATCTACTTTTCGACCCATGGACACCGAAGACGAGGGAAGAAGGGGGAGTTCAGAGTTCGAAAATCACTATCACTGTCCGCACAGAGCTAACCGGCACGAATATGCTCTGCCCCTGACCAGCCAAGAGCCCGAATATGCCACCCCCATCATAGAGCGGCACATAGCAAGAGAAAATAATTTTCCCTCTGAAAATGGCTACAACGTACCTGTCGTCTCATCCCAGAAACACTCCCTCTCTGCCGGCAGCTTCTCTAGTTCGTGTAAGACCGATACCAGGAACGGAGACTATCAGACACCCCAGAGTGTCACAAAATACGACAAACCCAAAGTTAACGGTGTTCTGACCTCCGTGAGCTACAGCACGGACTACCAGAAGCCTCAGCCCAATGCCCTCGGGAGCGAGGGTTACTCAACGCCCAGAGACTGCCTAAAACCAATAAGCCAGACAGCAATGACAGCTCTCTTGTGATCTGCCGAGCAGGAGAGATGCGGTGCGCAGGAACGTCGCTGCACAGCTTTCTGACGCGAAAACAGAGTTTGGAGGGACTCTGCTGTGGGAGGCAGAAGGCAAACAAGCCCTGTGTACATAATATTGCAGTCTTGCTGGGTTCTGACATCTGAAGAAAGCATATGCTGTTTATCACTGTTTATAGCAAGAGAGATGTTATCAGTGAAGACTGTACATCTTATTTTCTGTAACTGATCTCAGTGCTCCATTTGCAATGTGTGCAATTTGTACATAGCTTTTATTTAAGGAGAATTTCTTAAGTTTCCTTTTCACCTGGGGGATTGAAAAGATTGCAGAAATGCCTATTTAAGAAAAACAGGCCTCCTCCTCCTTCTTTATTTTACCTGCTGTTGTACTGGCAGCTGTAAATGGTGTATCTTACAGTTGTGGTGATTCATCTCCTTTCCTATGATAACTGAAGATAGGGCATCACTGTAGTTCTCACTGGGAGGGCAGAAGAAGTAAAACTACTTGAAGCATAACATGCACAAGAGAAGGCAGCTGAGCATTTAAACACTGTGCTCAAACCCACCTTCCCAGCTGCTTTTTTAGCAGCAATTCTTACATGCTTGAATTTAATCTAGCGTTTGAGCTGAGCCTGTCGAACTTGCTATTGATATTAGAAACAGGTAGAAAGGCTGAAACCAGTTTTGGGTTCAAGACATAGTGATCACTCGGCAATAGAAAAAAAAAAAAAACAAACAACAAACCCAATACCTGTCAATCTGGTTTTTTTTCAGGAAATGTGTTTGGAACCAAAATGTGAATTTACAGCTGAGAATTAAATCCCATTCAAGGCCTAGCTGATGCTTTCGCTGCTTAACTATAAGGAAATTTCTTCCATGGCACAAAGCAGCAAACTTCCCCAATGCTTCATTGCTCCACTAGGTATTTTTCTCTCTTACAAATTTAATGTAACATTTCTATTTGAAATATTTCGACTAAGTAAAATACAGTGTGTGTATGGCTTACTGTTGCCGTTAAATTTGCAAGAGAACAGATCAGCACAGTTGCTTTCAAATAGTTTTTCTTTTGCAGCTAATGCTGCCCTTAATTCTGTTTTTGGACAAACTTGCAAGCGCATGGGGATGGGTGCAATGTATCACACAGTAGCTGGCTCCTCTTTCAGCAGAGGCGTTGTTGAAGCGAAACAGCTTCTGGTAGCAGCTGGGACTGTCCGCTGCCCTTCTACCTGCAGTGCTTGGAGCGTCACTTTGAATTCAAAAGCTTGTCCTAAAACGTCAAGGAGCGATATACTTCTGGGAAGGAAGGATGGTGCTATATTTAAAGCACAAAGGATACAGGACCAGTAAAACCTATGATGTGGGAAAGCTGCTATCTGAAGGCCCTCCGTTTCCTTGTGTGTAAACTGTGGATAATTTGCAAAGGATGCAAAAAAGATTTGTGGTCTGTTTGCAAAGTGCTTTCAGATCCTTGAGTGGAAAGTGCTGTCAGAGTACAGACTAGTTGCAGTGATACTACTCACAAATATTGCTAACTCCAGCCATATCCGACCTTTAGGCAAGCTTGTAGTGGGTTCTTTCCATATGCTTGTTTTGTGGCCTCAGGTGGTGCCATTCCCTCACACTGCCGCACCGTGCATGCAATTCCCGTGCAAAGAAGAGAGTCAAGGTAACCTCGTAGCCTTCCTGTGTTTGCTGTCAATACAGTTTCTGTGAAATGTCTAAAACACCTCAGGTCCTGAAGTGAAACAGCAGCAGCCTGTTTGTTAGACCGAGCTGGGCGGTGCTGTTTACCTTCTGTTGTTTACATGTCTGTGTAAATAAAGAACACTGGTATTTGTAAATCAGTCACACAGGCCTGCTCCTTAACTCGGTGACTTGATCATCGCTGAACGCCCACTCTCGTCACATATCCCGCAGGGTGAGAAAAGAAGCGTTCCTTACGCCCTGCAAAAGTGCCAGTTGTGCTGCTGCAATTCACAGTCCCAGCGTGAGAGGCTAAATAAAGATTCTCGCAGTGCCCCATTTAGCCTGGCTTTTCTGTCCTTAAGCTCCAGAGAAGAAGCACCCACGAACAAACGTCTGCGCCCAACCCAGCTGCTGGATGCATATAATTGAGGAAAGGATGAGGATGCCCTCCTGATGAGCCTGAAACAAATACTCCACCCACAAGGCTAATTAGCCTGACTTGTCACTGTACAAACAAGCAGTGTTCAGTAATCAGGGCTACTCCCCAGCTAATGAGGCACCTAGATAATGCAGCACTGCAACGGGACCAGGCAGCAGATGACACTGCTTGTATTATAATAAACTTTTTGCATGCCTCCGCCACATGCTTTGCTCATCTGCAGCATGCTACAAGTGTCAAAGGGTTCTTGGTAGCATGTGCCCATTTCTGCTGCTGTTCAAGCCCATCTTAACACAGCTGTTTCAGCCTAATGAAAAGTTGGGTCTCGACTTGCACCTTGCCTTCATCCCCACCCCCCTCAAAAAAACCCCTGCAAAAAGATGGCTTAAAATAAATCCCCAAACATCTCCATCCTCCCTGTGTCACAGTGGCTTGGTGCTGACGGGGGCGGAGGCAGCGCAGCAGCTCTGTAGTCGCTCACAGCTCCTGGTCACTGCCGTGGGGGAGGGTGGTTAACACAAAGAGCCTTGGGCTTCTCCATCTCGGCCTGGGTTTTTAGTGACCCTAGCAGCAGATACGCAAGGGAACTTCCTACCTGGTAGTCTCTCTATCCTGATGGTGGTGGAGATACTAAATCCTGGTGTAGGAAGGAAAGGGGACTGCCTGAATCTTCCCAGTGGTAGTGGCTCATCCTCATGCTCCTCCTCTGAATGGCTTCTCACATACTGGTACATCAAGCTCCAGCTTGTCTACATCAGCCTGTTCTCACCATCAAAACCAGTCGCAGGTATAACACAGGCAGCCTTGTCAAACATCACACATTTAAAAACCTTCCTTCCACAGTGGAAGTTAGAGCATGCACCATTTTGAGACATTTACACACTTGGAAGGGCTGCGTTAGCTCTGGGTCTCTCCAACGTCTCTGAGATTGTGTGAGAGCAGAGTCTGACCTTCTGGTCAATGGAGACTTTCAATAGCGTTTCCGTACCAAACTTCTTTCCGGAGCAGGCACTCCCAGTAGGCTGGAATGGTAAAACCAAGTCAGAGTTCACAAGAAGGTTAAATATTAACTGATCATAGCACTAAGGGCCGGCCTGTCCCAGCTGCAGGTGACGGCAAGCCTCTGACTTTGCCAGGAACAGGGTCACGCACTGTAACTGCGCGTGGCTCTGACCAAGGGAACTGAAGAAGGCTCTTGAGGTAAGAAAGTGTAAAAGATAATGTATGCTACCTACAACTGAAAACAAAAAATGACAACTTAGCATGCATTCCCAGCTGGTGCCTTATATTTAAAAAACAAAACAAAAAACCCCACAAAAACCAACTACAACAAAAGTTCCCAAAACACCACAGCAAAAATACAAATGTTCTTCTCACCTCCTTAGACTGGGAAATAGATGGTGAATTCTTATTTCTTCTGTGAAGTATCTTTCCAACGCTCAATACAAAAGCTTTTTTTTTTTTCATATCAAGTGTAATTCTAAACAGTATTTCCCTATTTCTTTCAGTTTCTAGAGTTTTAACATCAGATATTAAATCCTACCTTAGTACCTACTACAATCTTTACATCCAACAGGCAACGGATTAAAATTAGTCCTTGACTTGCAGACTGGAACTAGGATTTCCCCAGCTCAGTGGATGTCCTACTCGCTTACAGCATCACCTGCTCTCTTTTACTGTCTTTCTCTAGATCAAGCACTCGGCCTCACCTCCCTCTCCAGTCACCATCCACAGGATGGGTTCAACCAGCTCAGTAGCCCACTGGCTACGGCAGTCCCTGCATAGATGGGGGAAGGCAGGAAAAGCACCGAGGCCAACCTGCATCCCCTGCGTCTGATGAGTATTGTAACCACTGAGCTAACACGGCAGCGGTCACAGCAGCGCCTCTAGCACCCGTGTGTTTTAAAATGAGGGATCCCTGCTTCATTCTTTAAAAAAACCCCACGAGGTTGGATTCCAGCCATTAGAAGCAGGTTGTGAATCCCATGGCTTGTGTGCATTATTGGCGTGGCTAAACCCCGGGAAGACTGAGTTTTTAACGCAGACTTCTTTCAGATTTTTCCCACCGACTGCCATTTGGCAGTTATACCCCC
>NW_009208304.1:50839-73120 GCF_000690835.1 Fulmarus glacialis
CCCTACACAGAATGGGAATGTCAGGCTGGAGGTCCTGTTACAGGAGCAGACACCTAACTGTGCTTAACTGTTTGGTGGATCGCTATCATTAATACACGTATGATTCGTTTTTCCGTGGTGCTGGAGATTCCTATCCCATGCAAACATATGCCAAGGATTGCTGCACCCTCCCCAGCGCCGCTCCATCATTGCCAGACTCTATGGAGACGTTACCAGAAGCTGAGCTGCCCCAGGACTCATCCCCATTGCCCTGGAGGAAAATGGTCTTGTGGCCATGCGGAAAATTGCAGAAGGCACCAGAGGCCTTTCAGGGCTCAGGTGACCTAACCTGCACCCCCAACACAGAGCAAACCAGGTGACCAGTATCAGTAACCGGTAGAGCCCGTGCCTCTGACCTACACCCGCTGTTGAACTCAGAGGAAGAGTTAAGGGAAACCCCCAGGTCGGCTCTGTTGTGACATCCCCAGTAAGCCCCAATTTTGTATCCATATAATACAGGTGGTGGCAATCATCTGACATGAGGACTCACTCACTTGCTATTTCTGAGGGATCGAAAAACCACAGCAGGGAAGCACTATTGCCATAACAAATTACACTGTTTATGCTAAGTTACGCTAACATCCTTTGACCTTAAAACAGTAGTTGCATTTCAGCAACACCTTCAAAAACGTGCATATAAATTCACCACTGTGGTAGTTAATAAAAACTAAATGAAGTGCAATTATTTGTCTGTGTCCTGGCTTTTGCCAAAGGGAAGGCAAGCCAGTAATTTTTCTCCAGGAAGTTCTAATTCCATTCAGGAGGGCAAGTAACAAAAAGCAAGAAAATGAGCAGGAGTTTTGTGACCTCTAAGAAAGAAGTCAGTGGTCTCACAGAAGTCCTGCGGGGTTGGGCACCCACTGAAAAGTAACCGTGTAGAAATCCATCAGTACTCTTCTGTTCACCCTCTCTCTAAGACCAGGTTAGGTTTGCTCAGGGAGTGGATGTCTTAAGGGCTCCCCTAGCCTGTAATCAGTCCAGACCCCAGGGATGACAAGGTCATGTTGTTGCATTCCTTATTATTTCCCATAATAAAAATTCTATACTGCCCTTTTCTTCCCAATGTCAGCTATGATATAAGCTTGTACTGATCTCCAACCTCCGCTGCAATAGTACAGCATGGGGTAAATGAAAGCAGAATTTATCGTTTCATTTGAAACGCATCAGTGTGGTTGATACCTATACTGAAAATTACCCTGCCATAGCTGTGTGGGCTTAACAAGACTAACAATGTTAGGAAGAAGCAGCAGCAATGCCTATGAATTATTGAAGACTGAGCAAGTTTCAAGGAACATGTTTATTTAAAGGGAAGGTGCCATTTCTGCACGATCACTTTCAAACTTAAAATAGGAACCTCTCCTGAGGGTTTCTTTTTTTGAAGCCTCCCCGGTACAGTCCTACCATCCATAAAGGACATGCAAGAAGGGGTCAGATACAGTATTTCTAAACTAGATAAAGACAAGAGGGAAGGGAACATCCTTAGTTGGGGAAAACTCACGTTATCCGTGATAAGGAGGACGCCTAGCATCTGACTTTCTGTGCTATCTCATTGTATAGTCTGAGATGAGAACTTGGAGACTTTTTCATTCAAACTTCACTGTATTTGTTTAGGCTTGGCCTCACATTATGCGTCTGCAAGTCCTGAAAAACATTTGCCATCTACAGTATACAGAGGTTACTCAGTAACCTCTTGTCCTGGGCTGAGTTAATTCATTATTTATTCAGCCACTTGCAACACAGCTACTGAGCTGCCATGGGACATCCAAGAGGTTATCATCCCATTTATTTTTATACAGTCACAGGTGTCAAAAAGAGAAATCCAGGAAGGAGACAAGTTGATTAAGCTAAAGCACAACATCATTTTTCAGCATAGCAAAAAATGTAAGCCAACATGTATGACATAGTACTGTTACTAAGGCTTTTGTGTCCTGATTAACCACCCTGATCTGACCTCAGGAATCCATAATTTTGACTAGACACAAAATTTTTAACAGACCTTACTGGAAAAGCTCCCTTAATGATCTGCATTATCTGCTCACCCAAAGAGGACCAATATCCCTGAATATCCAGCATTTCCTCCTGTCAGTCTGAGCTAGTAAGAGGAGTGAGAAAGCTTACAAGATAACAAATTATTCAAAACCTGTGACGTTCTCTTAGCCAGCTCAGATGACAACAGACAATAATAGACTTTAAAAACACAGGTATGTTGCCTACTAGAAGCTAGCCAAAAAATGCCAAAATTCTAGGCTTAAAAGAAACACCAGGAACAATTTAATACAAACAATACAGAAACATATAGCAATGGCTGAAGCCTGTCCCGCGACTGGGAGCTTATCAGAAGACCTCCTCCATGAGAAGTGGCAGGTAGCAGAGAAGATGGTGATGCTTGCCATAAAAGAAGGGGAGAAAAGACCATAGAAAGACAGTAAGTTACATTAGCCGCTACCCAGCCTCTGGTCTGAACAACTTAACGCCTTGAGCACGTACTAGAAAATTCAGCCTTTATGAACTTATTTTACACATCTTAATTTCTATGGCCAAGGCAACCATTCCACAGATGGGCAAACTGAGCCAGACAGATATGCTGCCACTTGTCCAGAGCTGTAGCAACAAATCAAGCCCACCCAAAAAAGTAAAGGCCTTTGAAAATAGCAATCGCAAACCTGCAAAAGTCCTCTGTCACACAGGGAGAAAAGATAGAGGTGATAAAGATGACAACGCGCTAGCAGACCTCACTTGAAGAGGCAGCTTTTCTTCACATCTGTGGCTAAGCTTTTTATCCTTAAGTGACACCATCTGTTCTGACAGACAGTTTTATGAAGTTTGAATAAGGTGACCTGGATAAAGCATGCCTGTTACATGGAAATGCCAGAGTCGTACGCGGACGTGGAAAGGTTGTGGACAGCTCATGCAACTTCTTTTCCACAGACATTCAAGCGCTTTCAGCATCTCGTCATAAAAGGCAGCACGAGTCTTTTTTGACACCCCAGAACACAAAGCAAGCCACACTTTCGGTAACAACGCCGCAATAACTTTTCTTTTCTACTACCTTACAAATGCCTGGCAGGCGGCATTCACAAAGATATCCCTTTAGAGTATGTATTTCATTTATATAGGTAAATTTTTGACAGATGAAGTCACACCCCATCCTCCCCTCGTTTATAGTACAATCACTTCACTGCATAAGGACCAGCATCAAGGGCATAAACATTTTATGCCATAGAACATTTGGCTGACAAGTTCACTGATCACCTGGTTAACGACGGCAAACAAGGTTTGGAGACTGCACTACCATTTGGTGGTCACTGGAAACCAGCAGCAGTAGAGAAAAAATGATGGTGGGTCAATGTGAACTGATCTTCCTCTTTCCTCTGACTGAGAAGCTTCTGTCTGAAACTGGACTAGAGCAAAATGTAAGCATCTCTCCCTTTTTTTCACTTCTCACCACCACAGTCTGACATGACCATGGGCAGCCTCAGTTCCAGCAAAGATCCCAGGAATGTGACAAGGCTGGCTGCATGTCACGATTGAAGGGCACTGGCGAAGCGCAGGCAGGAGAGTTTACAAGCCTACCCGATATCTCATTTCACATTTTATCGGTGTATTTGGTGCCTTCTTTTGGAAAGACTTAAACTGCCCACAAACAGATAAAAAATTTCACTGCTTGGGTGTGAGCTTGTAGGAGAGCAGAGCATTCATTTTTAAAGTAATTGATGGGGATATTTAAGCATTCTTTAACAAGTCATGAATCCATGAAATTATAATTGTGTGTGTGTTCATGTGTGCTTGTACATATGCTACACAAAGAGGACAATTTTTACCATAAGATGTGTCACCTGCAAAGTACGTACTACAAGATGTGAACTAGACTGGATGTTTGTTATCTTAAGAGTACGTTACTAGAAATAGAAAAAAAACTTTATTCATTAGAACTATTTTTTAAATTTAAAAAAAAAAAACAACCACCACCACCAAACAACCCACAAAACAATAGGTTCTAGTTCTCCAAGTCTGGTTAACGTCGAAGATTTGAAGGAAGCTGCTGCCCCCTTTTGGCACTAAACACAAATGCAAATACTTAGCACTAAAAACTTCAGGATTCTGATCACAAATTTGCAATTACTAAGTAATAGACAAGTTTTGATTTTGAAAATAGCATAAAACTGAGATAGTTCAAAATACATTTGCCTATTTAACCAGATCACTCAAGACAACCACATTAACTTACTATAATACATAGCAGTCTTGCTAATACAGAAGCGTCCGTGTCCTTCACTTTAACACAAAATTAATTTCAAAGTTAGTAATATGTGACCTGGATTTAGAATAACCACTTTAGGAGCACAACAGATCTGAAAAATTTCTGCTAGGTCCCTGAACTGTCTTATGACACCCCACATCTGTCGTAAACTAGCAAAACACCTGAACTGTCACACTAGACAAAAAGGAAAATCAAATAAATAGGAAAGTGTGCAGTAACACTCACTTGATAGCTATAAAAAAATCCCCATTTATCATATATTCCTCAGTCCATTCCTCAGTATCAAGCTCAAAGCTGCCAACGCTCATATCCACTGAAGGGTTTAAGTCATAGTGCCCATTGGGAATCCCTTCCCACAGAACCATAACTAACCATGTAAATTATAAATGAAACCAAGAGGAACTGGTGCCTTTGTGGCTGTAACCCAAAGGCTCTGATCCTGTAAGAGGATCAGCATGGACAACCCATAGCAGTCGTCTTCACCCACCCTTAGCTGAGGAAGGGTCAACAGCGGCAAACTCACCACAGGTTGTTCCAACAGGGAGTGAACTGGGGCATCCCATTTCTCATCGGAAGGAAAGCGTTCAGGGCAAGGACGTTTCCAGCAGTGTAAGCCCAGTGGACTGGATACATAACTACTCTGGTTCAAACATTCCCCTAAACAACTTGATAATAAATATAAACACTTAAGACCACAGCAAATAAAATATCATTAGATAAAAATATTTTCTGTTTTATTCCATTTTACAGAAGTAATAGCTGTGCAATAACAGGAAAATTAAGATTTAATCAACAGGACTTATGGAGATTTACAGATATATTTATTAAGAATTTGAAGACTTGCAATTCAACAGAAAAGTTACCGGATGTCTCCCAAGCACCCCTGACTTCCAGCACTACAGGCAATCAAAACATGTCTGTGAGTGCCCATACTTTCGCTTTGCTTGTTTCTACATGTTCCTAACCTCCTGTTTGAGACCCAGCCATTGAAAAGCAGGCAGCAGAGAGCCGACGGCCCTGCAAATGATGGAGGGGATGCTGGGGAGATGGCTCAGGCTGCAGTGCAGAGGAGCAGTGCTTCTGCATTTCAAAAAGGAAATTTGAAGAAATAGAGAGTGCCAAAAACTTAACGAGGGAAACGCGATCATTATCTCCGGTAGAAAGTTACAAAGGAAGAACAGCACAATTTTAACCGGTCTTCCTAGATTCTTTTTTAGGGATCAATGCACTTCTAACATACCTCTCACGGGGGACTGGAAGAGCACCCGCCTGCAGAGCCTCCACAACACCCGCGGCCCCGATGCTTCCCCTCGGCACAGCTGGGAGAAATGCGACTCGGCACACTAAGCAGAAGGCTGACGAAGAGACAGCAAACAATTTTGACAGCTGATGGAATTAAACACTCTTGAAGTGTGTGGAAATTCTACCCAAGTGACTCAAATCTTCTCTTAAAAAGGGAAAACCCTTGAAAAATACTGCTTGGCCTTATTCAGCCATTCGGCCTATAAGCCCTGTTTGTGTCCCACGCTGCAGAGGTGTGGGCAGCAGGAGCAGATACCAAAGTACCTGTGGCAGGGGCACACCAGGCAAACACAGGTAAGAAGCAACAACTGCCTGGTTGAGAGAAGAAAAACCAAAGTAGTCGAGTATTTTTCTTTCAAAGCCAGCACGTTTGCTGCTTCAACTCCTGGGTTCCCCTCCAACTGTGAAACTTCTACAGTGTCTCAAGAATTCGAAATCACATCGTATTGGAAAAGACACACTCTGGACAAAAGGCAAGCTTGAAATATTTTGTATCATTTTCTTTTCAGGTCATTGAGCTGAGGTTTTGACCGGCAAAAACGGACTGTGTACACCTTTAAAGGGACTTTTAAAGGTCCCTTCCAACCCAAACTATTCTATGATTCTATTATTCTATAACCTGAGTCTTCTTTTCTGTCATGTGTGGATCTCTGGAAAAAAATGCAGAGGACTATTTAGTGACCGTGGTCACTGGCAGCAGCCTCTGAGGTCCTTCAGTCAGGCACTGGGACACAAAGAAATTTTGAATGATCTTCCTTGACCCCAGCTGACAAAGAATTTTTCTTTTTTCTCCTCTTCCCATCCATTTCCATCTTCATTCATAGCTGCCTCTAATCCTCTGCTTGTTTTATGACAGCTCAGCCAAGTGTAAGTTTTCTCTCCTTTCCATCTTCCTTCCATCTGTTGAAGTCACCCATATCTAAACCCTCCTAAAATTTTTATAGAGCTAAAAAACAAATACTTGCAGTTCTAGCCCTCACCAATTGTGCATTATACATCTTTTCATCCAAGGTGACTCACCCTCGTCTATCGAGTTCATACCCTCACAGTCTGCTACCCTCTACTTACACATTCTCAGTAAATCCTTAAGTATTATCACAATTATACTATTACCACTGTTACAATACCGTTACCTTTCGTTTGAGCTCTCTGTTCATCCAGATGAACTTGATACTTTAGGGCAAGATGACCACTCAAGTATAGGCAAGACATGATTTTTAAAAAAAATGTAATTTGTCATTTAAAACACAAAACAGACACTTAATCCGAACAAAAAGGCTTTAAAATCAGGACTAAAAATTCTATCTTAAAAATAAGTGTTTTGTAACTTCAGTGGAAAAGTCTGAATATACCTATTATTCCTAATGCATGGAAAACAAACAAAAAAAGACAGAAAAAAGAAAAACGGCAGTTTCCACAATTTTACCCAAATGACTTAATCCTTTGACAGGTTTGGGTCTTTATAGCTCTTCTTAGCCAAAGGCTTCAGAATATTTATTGTATTATTATACAGCCAGACACTGCAAATATTTCCTTTTTTTCTTTTATTGAAAAACATTCAGCAGAAAATGCATCTCAAATAATGAAGTTTGAGACATGTCCTATAAATCTATCTTTTTAAAAACTTACTTGGCAATGAACCACTGCTAGCCAAGACTGGATTAGTGTCAAGCTTCATGTTATGTAGTTTAGGTTTTCCTCATATTAGCTTTTTGGCCGGGTGTGGACTACATGCTTAACAGAAGAAGATCACAGAGGGTTAGGTGTCTGTACTTATATATAAAAACAAACGAAAATTAAATACCAGTCTGAATTAGGTGGAGAAATCACTGCAATGCAGAAGAGTATATTTATTTACAGGCTAATAAAAATATACTATATTCAGCTTAACTAGATGTATACATTTCTTGCAAAATGTTCTATCTGCTACTGAAATGAGATTAATCCATGAAGCAATAATGTTTGGACAGATACAATAAATACCTGAATTTTGTTTGATACAACTGTGGATTAACATATTTTGAGACGGATACAAACCCTCTTCACTGCCAAGAATACACTTCTACAAAGGAAATACTACATACAGCCTTTGATCAGAGTTAAATTTATTGCCATAAAGCACTTTCCTTAACTTACATGCTCTTAATTAACATTGGTCCCAGACGCCAACAAACACTGTCCACCTTTAGCTTAAAATACAATTGTCTCACTGAAGATCTTTTTTAATAGGCAAGGAATTATCTACTCAAAAAAATTGCAAAATTCTCTTTAGAATATTATTTTATTTTAAGTAAAAATATATATACACACAAGTAAACTGTTTTACACTTTAAAAAATAAAAATGAAGTCTGAATACTGACTTTCCTCAGAAATTCTTTCAAGTCTAATTCATTCAACCTCTGAGAATCAGCAGGACTGAGTCTTCCAGTTACTGACAAAGGGGAGAATACACATTTGTCTACCGAATCTGGAAATCCCAACTTGCAAAACTTTTCTCAGTTTAAATATTAATCTCTAAGCATCTCAGTATGACTACAATAAACCAGTATGTTAAATCAGCTGGTAGGAAGTATGGAGTACATGGAGACAGGCTGTAGTGTCTGAGCAAAATCGTCCCACTCAGGGCTGTCTAAACAAAGATTATAAAAACTGCAGGGAAGGAAATCTGGTGATAATTTACTGCTACCTGATATGTCTACTTCTAGTCATTTTCCTCAGCAATTGTTCCTTCTATTGATCTCATATATAGGTTAAAAATAGACAAGCTAAGAGCAGAGAAAGGGTCCAGCAACTTCCAGAAGATGAAGAAAAGAGCACACCATCATGAGAAACTGGTGGACAAGGACTGTTAGGTAAATAACAGTCTAGAAACATTCTCCCACTTCAGGCTAAAACTAATCACAAGTATTAAGTGGAAAATAAGGTATGCCAAGAAGTAAGGAAGAACGAATAAATTAAAAATTTCACTTTTCCCTCAAATAAAGGGAAACTGTACAGACATATTTAATACCTTTTTTAAAAGTTACTAGACTAGTTGAATGAGCCTTATTTCTTACAACTGCAGCAAGATTTCATACAGCGGTGATCTTCAAAGACAAGAAGATCACTACTTGTCTTTGAACTATCCTCTTTGACAGAGAGGACGTCGAGTGTCCAGGCCACAAACAGTTTCAGAGTGCACTCTGCTTGAGTAACAATGGGGAAAACACAAATCTGGATGCAAAGTTATGGCAGTGGATTTATCTGCTAACACGTAGCCAATGTGTCCTCAAGTTTCTGAAGCTTCAGAAAAAGAAACATGCCTGGGGACCTGTTTCTTCTTCACACAGCTTTATTTTTAAATACTAGTTTCTGTTTGGTGAAAGCTGTACAGCTTTGACCATTTTAAAAACCTTCAACAGTATGCTGTATGACGAGGACTATTATAAAAAATAATAATGTTAATAACCAAATAATGTTATTCCACTGAGTAAGTGGAACTCATGCGCGCACGCACACACACACACAAAACGATCATGTGAATAGCAAAGTTAAGGGATTTATAAATAGCAAAATCTTTGAATAAAGTATATACATTTTTAGGCTTTTTCTATAAACATATATATATATAGTGCTCCTAGGAGAGACAAGTAACTGTGTTCTACATCACAATTTAGAACATAAGATTAGTTGATGTTACTCTAAAGGCCTTTGAGGTTTTTTCTTATGTGTGTACATCCTACACAGTAACACTTGCAAAGAT
Organism: Fulmarus glacialis; assembly: GCF_000690835.1. Lineage (NCBI taxonomy): Eukaryota > Metazoa > Chordata > Aves > Procellariiformes > Procellariidae > Fulmarus > Fulmarus glacialis. The sequence continues at coordinate 60,185 of NW_009208304.1, forward strand.
GCCTTTTCACATTAGTTCCTCTCTCAATGTACAAAACCTTATCTTTTCACATTACAGTTCAACAGCCTGCAGAGCAGTGAACAGGAAGCCAGCATTGCATGCTGAAATAATAAATGTGATTACAATGTAGAGCTTGCATGTGGAGAAGTGCATGCCACACTTCACCAAAAGATCTGCAAATGGAGTATGAGAAACTGGCCAAGAAACCATCCTCAACATTCCCATTTGCAGCCATGCTGTGGGCCTTTAGATGTACACCAATTAAAAGCTATTTTAAGATACACTGCTCTTACAAAAGGAGTAACATTTTGTTTCAACAGTAAGACAATTATAGGTTAATACGATTGCCATAACACAAATAGGGCCAGACACCGTATGATTCTGAGCACCTCCTGTAAAGTACTGTGCACTCAACTTTCACGTATTTAAAGATTATTTTAATGTGAAATGATTATGTTCAGTACCCATCAAAAGCACTCAGCATTTCATAAGGTCAAGCTAATGATGACCAACTCAAACCACTCCACATTAGCAGTAACCACATCCATTCAAGAATGAACACTAAATTGATGACGCTCAGAAAAAAAAAAACCCAAAGGGCCCACATAATTGTGAGTATTTTTAAAACTAATTTTGCTTTTAAAACCTCATAATACTCTGTTTAAATACTTTTGGAGCAAGTTTCAAATGGAACAATTGGCAGTGAATTCATTGAAACAACAATGCCAAAAATCTCACTCATAAAATGATCATGGGCTGAAGGATCACGATTAGCAAGTACTCCACTGTCCCATTTGCGTTTTGATGGTCTTTGCTCAAATAAAACTCTGGTTTTTACTGTTTGGGGTGGGGGGGCGTTGGGGAGGAAGCTTTCTTTTAAAAATTACAGTTCAAAAATCCTAAGTACAAAACTCATGGATGCGATGTACAATTTCCCCCCCATCCTCCTAGCTTGTTTCACACGAAACTGAACATCAGTTGTCCCTTTAAAACCTCAAAGGGTCAAAATAAAGCTGGCCACATCTTATTCTACTTCCTTGGGGGCATCAATGAAATTAAAAGTTGAATGTATTGAGGTTATCCTTTTTAGAAATCCCATGCTTTGGTGCTTATTATTAAAAGAAAATTCATTTCACATGCCACATGTTAGGTAACTACTGTGTGTCACGCAAAAGACAGTTTTCCACATTTAGAATTGCTCACAATGAAGCCCTGAGGTAACTGCCTTTTTTCCAGGCAACAGTAATACAGTTCCCTTTGACATTTAATCATCCTTTTACAACCTACACTAGTATATGCAACTTGGAGCAGTCAATATTGATTATTGATTGTTCCCAAAGATGGGATGTGTCCAGCTGATTTTTTTGTTTGTTTGTTTTTAGGATAAAGACTCAGCAGAACGGGCTAATTTGGGTGCAGTGTCTTCTAACGGAGCTTCAACTGAATTCCCCAGGTCTCCATTTTCATGTCCATCAATACTTGGTTTCTTATCAAACACTGCAAGTTAAAAAGAAATTTTATTTAAGGAAGAGAAGTAATCTTGGGAAGGACAGATCAGTGAGCCTTATTTCAGAAACTGGAAAGCGCTGAAATGACTATTAAAGTAAGAGCTGGTAGGCTTTTAGCAGAACACAGTATGACAGGAAAACAGGAACCATTTCTATACCTGATCTAAAAAATGTATTTGAAGAAGCCAACAATATAAAGTGTTAAGGGGAATTAACTACTCCTAGACCAGAGTCAGGAAAAGATAAGAATAAATTTGAATTTCAACCTTCGGGAAAAGGCAATCACAAAAAAAAAAAAACCCACAAATTCAGTTAATTCAGTTGTATCTAAGTAAACCAGGCCAATAAGTGAGGGACCAACCAGAAGAGCTGAGAGCCTACTAGTAGGTTAACTGAATTAATAATAGATTAATTTTACAATGAATATTAAAACAGTGTTTTCCAGAAATTGGTTTGCATATTGACACTTCAGAATTAAACTGCATGTAACACATTTTATAAGGTTTACCTTGTGAGGGTTTGACATCCACATTCGCATCTTTCCTATTAGAACTTGAATTTGCACCTTCTTCCAATTCATCAAGATATAAACGATATCGGTGTCCACTCTCGTCCTCATATTCTACATTTTCATCATCTGAATCAACTTCTGGAGCAACATATACTACTTCAAATTCAATCTCGCCTCTCTAAAATGCAATGAAAATTACAAATTTATTACTGCACAGCTACGTAATAGGATTACCGAGATGAGCTAGGTTACTAAACCAAACACATTTTACTGTTGTAAACACATTTACAGTTGTGTTGAATATTGTGGATATGTATCTGAATTAAGTTTTTACTGACTAAAGAAGTACAGTTCTATAGCTAAGATTTACCAAAGTTACCTGAATTTCTTAGTTATGTGCCAATACATTTCAAACAGTGACTTCTAATGAGTAAGTTTTCTGATAAATCAAGTGCACCTCTTAACTGTCTGAAAAGGGGGAGCAAGGCAGGAAGAAGATTATAGACCACAAAGCGTATGAGAAACATTGGCTGGAGCTGTCCCGTCATAAAAGAATAAAACGTATGTCACTAAATAATTATTTCCATGGGGCAATGTAACAAGCTGATTTCCATCAGCCTTATGGAAGAATCAGTAGCCAGTACATGGGTTTAACTGAACCAGTACTGACCCAGCATTTTTCTCCTTAAATTGCAAGACATAAGAGGATTAAGTGTAAGGAGATACAGCTTCAGGAATCGCTGTAGCTTAGCATAAAACTGTGCTTAACAGAAAACATTAAAATTCAAGGTAATTCAACAGGCAGAACACAGGAAGCACCTAAATATGCCTATGGATAGCAGGTCCCAACTGACCTGTTGGGAAAGAATAGTTACAGCTTCTTTATGTTTTGCATCTCTTAGATTAACTCCATTTACTGCCAGAATAGCATCACCAACATGCAGTCCTCCACATCGATCAGCAGGTTGTCCAGGATGGATTTCAGAGATCAGTATTGGAACACCATGCTCCTTTCCACCCTATCAAAAAAAAAAAAGTAGATTTTCATTAACCGAGATGTCCATTAGCGCAAAATCAACATTCCAGTAGTTGCTCCTAAAGTGCTTATTTCAACTTCTATTACAGAAAATGAGAAAGCATGCTTCAGACAAAAAGAATGCTTAAGAAGAATGCATGAGATGCTTCCCTTAATTCTTCTCCCCACAAAAGAATGGACAAATTTCAAATATATACTCAAAAAGTCAAAAGAGACAATTCTGAATAATAATAAAAGTATAAAATTACATACAAGCTGATGAGACGACATCAAAACCTCATTAAAAAAGCATATCAGGCACCATATTGACTTGCAAGAAACAATATTCATATTTAGAATAAAAGTATAATAGTCAAAATTTTCAAAATTTGTTGTAAAAAGCTAATACAGCTTTTTTTAGGTGTGAGATGCCAATACCAACGCTTTAAAAAAAAGTTCGAATCACAACAGCTAAGCTTTGGAAATTTGTTTTTGTTCTCAGATAGTTTCTGCTCTTCTACAGACTTACCACACCTGAAATTCACCACTGGCTAATCTGCTAAAGTGTCTATACCCTGAACATAAGTTGAAATCAGAAATTTTACATAAAGTTGCAGTTATCTATTTCCTAATCTATGAAAATGAGTCTTCAAGTTCTATGACCATAGCTATGGATTTGGTCCATAAAAAAATACTTTTTTTCATATGTTCGAACAACACATTCACTGATCCACTTATTTTACAGAAGTACAAATAAAAATTTAAATTGCTTCTTCTGTGTCATGGAAAATAAATGCAAGTATTTACTGTGATTGAAATTCCTAGTCCTTCATGGTCTTCTTTAACTAGCAAAACTTTTCTGATTGGACCAACACCTTGACTCTTCTTTAAGGCATCAGGATCCTAGTTTGATAAAAAACAAACACAGCATAAATATAAATGTGTGAACCAAGAAGTGATGCATTTCTGTTTTTTTTTGTTTTTTTTTTTAAATTGGATACAGGCAGTATACCAGCAACAGAGTTTTAGACTAGCTCCAGGCAGGACAAACTTACAATGCCCCTTTTACAGACAGGGTATGAAATCAGAAAAGATTCCTCACTATGCACTCCTGATGAGAATAATTATTTCAATTATTTCAGTGCTGAGTGATGCCTAACACAGAACTTAACTTCAAAAAAAGGAAATCAGCCACATATTAAAAATATAAGAGACTACATGGAGGAATGCTGATCACTGCTGAAAAGTTATATGACATAAACTGCAATTTAAAACTAATCAAATGATAGAACAAGATGTAATACAGTCCCAAGGAAGAGGCTGCTTGCTCAAATTTATTTTTATTATAATAAAAACAAACATATCAAAAGCCATTCAACTCAAAACTAAAAGAGAGACTAAATAAATCAAGGTATTTATTTTGCTTTTGTTAAGCCGCTGTTGCCATTATGCACACCCTTAAAATCACACATACACATATTTGTCCACCAATATTTTATATGCAATTAGCAACATAAGCAGTAAGATCCACCTGACCAACTAAGGTATTTTAGAACAGATCAAAGTAAAGCACTTTCCTGAAAATGTTTGGGTTTATGCACTGAACACTGGGGTGATTAACAGGTCATGTGCCAAGCTGGGTGAGTTCTACCAAGGCTAACCACAGTGAAATGCCTTTTAAAGGTTTTATTTTTAAAAGTACCTTGGGCGGGGGGGAGGAAATCAATTATTTTACAGAGCGTCAGTTTATCTGGCCTTTAAAAAAATGTTTTAAAATGGATTTCCATTCAATCTAATCCTAAAAATGTTATTCTTTTCTTGGTTTTTGTAAGTAAGTTAGCTCCACATTTTGAAATCTAGATAAACACTGTTAAATTCATATTTATACACACACATGGCAGAGCCTCAGTTTTCAAAAGGACTGAGTGTTCCTAGGTAAGTCGAAGGAATTGTATCATCTTACATGGTCATTCATGGGGACACGTTATTCAGCATGGAACTGTCCTTCAGCATACAGAAGAATTATATATTTAGAGGTGACATTTTAAAGAACGTAATATTGAAGTGAAAACAATCACAAAAATGAAGAAATAACTCGTATCTCTTTTCCACAAATGCTGGAGGAACGGCTCATCTTTTCAACTTACATGTCCTGGTGGTGCTTGCATTGGTCGTTTTAGATCATTCCGACCTCGACAAGCTCTAATAACAGTTTTGTGACGGTGAAGGTGTATTTCTGCTTCAAGCTGATTCCAGAGCTTGTCATGAGCAGGTCCCTTCATATCTCGGCCCAGTAACTGAATCTGCTGGACCCTACATAATGACAAAGAGAGTAAAACAACACGTTATATTACAACTGAACAATCAATGCATTGTACAACTCATACGCTTCATCTGTCTACAGCACACAGTCACACAGCAACTAGCACAAGTGCAATAACTGTGGGGATTTTTTGTTTCTTCCTTTTGTTCAATTAACTGCAAATATGAGACTTTTCCTCCTTAGTCTTAACTTCAGACCTGCCTCTGGGGATGCAAAGGAAGAAAACAACAACAAAAAACATCTCATGCTAAGGGGCATGGATTGACTTTACATACCTTCCAGCTAGTTCCTTATCTAAATACTTGGCTGCCAATCTTGCTCCATAAACCTCAGCTTGAAGCACAGCTATGTGTCGACGAAGAGCTTCATTCTCCTTCCTCAGCAACTTCACCTCAGCTTCCAGCTGAGCTTCTTTCACTTTTTCTTTCTTGTTAGCTTCAAGTTCTCTCTCCTTAAAAAAAAAAAAAAAAAAAAAAAAAAAAAAAAGAAGCTGAAAGCTTTCATCAAACTTAATAATGAAAGAGCACTTACTGTTTCTGCACACACAACGTGAATTAACTCTCATGTGTACAGGACATGCATACAGGAAAAAAATGAAAGCAGGGACTCTGGCACTGCAGCTAGTGGTTTGCATGCTCCCCTCCAGGGAGAGGAGGCCTTGCATTCAACTTTGTGCTCCTGACATGATTTTTATCCAGCTTACAACTCCTTCGCACAAAATGCATATACTGTCTCAAAGTGCAAGGACTGAAACTAGCAACAGTGCTTCTCCCTGTCACACATAGGTGGCAAAATTTAAGTAGCCTGGATATTGTCCTTACTTTTTCCTGTGTTCAAACGGAAGATTCATACAATGAGAGAAAAGATTATTTTAAAAATGAAAATCACTAAATATTTCAATTTGATAATATTCTTTAACTATTTTAATACAATTTTTAACATGACCAGATATCAAGGAAATGTTCTTTAACTCTGTATATCCTTAAAATTACAATTGTTTTCATGCAAACAACCAAGAAATGTCCAGCCAAGGACATTTCCAAATCAGACTCTGAAGACCACAAAAATAAAGCCAGAGATTCTGCACATGAAGATGCTTACCCTGACAAAACTTAAGAGAAGTTAGTGCAAAATAGCTTTTTTAAAAAAAAAACAAAACACCACCAAACCCCAAACCAAAAAACACCCCCCCCAAGAAATGTACCTTCCCCACACCCCTCACCCCCCAAAAAAGGAATTATGGAAATACAAATTACTTCCATAGTGGTCCATCTCAAATGTACAGAAAATGCATAGTCATTATCTTTTCTAATACCCAGAGTACTGGAGTCAAAGGAATTAGTATGCTCAACTCACATTGCTATCCTACAAAATCTACTTTAAGAAGAGCACATTTGGTTACTTGTACAGTTTATATTTTTTTAATATCCCTTTTACAAAGTGGGGAAAAAACCCCACCGCAAGCCAGGAAAATAGTAGAGAGATAGGATCTATTACGGTTCCCTTCTAAAAATGTCTGTCAACTGAAATAGCAATAAAAACTAAGTTCACCATAACACATTTTTGAAGACATTTGAGTACCTTAGAAGTGTTCTTTGTACTTGTACCAATTACATTATTAAACAAATAAAACCAGGAGGTGCCTCTAAAGAAGCGATAGGACAGAAATAAAATTTTACAGAACTGGCAAGACAAATCTGTTATCAAATTGTGAATATGCTTATTCACTATTCCAAGCCCAGATATAAAACCATGAATATAGCTGGTATTACCACATTTGAGATATTAAACAAGGTTGGTCCTTCCAAAGAGAGGTATTTTCACAATAGGTATATGTAGGCATTTATAGCTATTTGCCAGAAAGACAACTCTGAATTTGATGGACTCTACTATTTCCCTCATCTGTTAAGTATTTGTATCGGGTTAAATGAATGGAGTACATTACACGTATATACACATTGGCCACAAATTGCCTAGCATACTGTTCAGGAGGAGTGGCACAAAGATCACTTGAAATCGCTGGCATTTCACTTCCTGTAATTCCCTTATGGACCCAGTTTCCGATCAGGTTTGACTCCATGTGCACATTAGAAAACCTGTCACACAAAACCTCTTCTGGTCTCTGGCCTTCGAGTTGGAGGCTGTCTTGTGAGATGACTCTTCAACAAATCTGTTTCTGTACTGCAGGATCACTCCTAAGCCAAGAATTTTGACTAATCTACATTTGAAGAAAAGGAGTTTCTAAAATTATACCAATTCTCTCTATTATTATGATGGTCTTGGGCTATTTTAATTCACATCTACTGCCAGTAGCCAAAGGGCAATTACAAGAATTCAAGAGCGCCAACACGCTTCGTTGCCTCTGCCACCCACTTTAGCTGTAAGAAGGCTCACATTTCAGACATAACACTCATTTTACAGTAGCTGGAAAGTCCGTATACAGGTACAGTGTTCCTGGAACACTTATGTTAGCTATGTACGCATTGCCAATATTGCTCTAAATAGTATGGGCCCCCTGTTTGTGTATATAAGCACTTTTAGAACATCTTTTATTTGACAAATATAAAAAGACAAAGTCTAGAATTTGACAGACATATGAAGGTACATTAATCATACCCAAACCTCCATTTTCTTCCTCATATTGGATATTTTTACGATTTATTTACTGAATAAAAAGTCACAAACTAAAAATTCATAATATCTTTGCCAATAATTTGTTAGAATGCACCAGTCCTGTTTTCTATTCAGAAAAAAGCTTCAGAGGTGTATGAGTTCCTTGATGTACCTGAAATACACCTTGGGAGAAGAATTCCAACCTCCCCCAGAAAAGTGAATTGCTAAAGTGATCCAAGATATTTGCTTACCCTAGCAAATTCCATGTAGCACACTTGACTGTATTTATATGAAGTAGCCAGCTTAAAAACTCTCATCAAGACTGAAATTTTCCATTTATTTTCTCTGAATCTGATTCATTATTTAAATTAAATTTAAACAGAAAGTCAAATGTTATATTTCTAAGTGGAATCACTTTTAGTCATGCATTTTAAACTAATACCTAAAATATGAGGAACAATGTAATCCCATAGAATTGTTTTTTTCCTATTTTCTCCATTACTATGACTATTAGTCTGTGACTGAGGTGGAAAATTACACGCAGAAGCCATTCTTAACGCTACTCTGGATTGTCTCCAATTGATCACCATGAAGAAAAATCAAAGGTTTGCAATACAGAATATCTGAAGATGTACAAAAAGAACATGTCTTTTTTTGACCGACTGTCATGAGATGTGATAAGTCTCCAAAAATCTTTAAAAAAATTGAGGAAGTTACAGAATCGTTTCATGCTTTCTTGTGTTCATAGTATTGCATAGGTTCTGCAAAACAGAAAAAAATTTATTTTCTGTTGGTAATACAAAAAACCACCACACCAAAAATGCAACTGCAATGTTGAAGATCAAAGCTTACAGTTACCAGCTATCCTGTGGCTTTTCAAAGAGCAAACATGAGCAATGATAACGAGGAATATAACATAATAAAAGTGGAAAAGCTGTTTAAAATCCTTTCAAGTCTATCACTGTGAAAGACCGAAAGATAAAAGTTAACTTTGCATCACTTTTTCTTCTTATCTATGTATTATTGAGTTTATATGCCCATAAAAAGAACTGAGAAAAGGGAAAACAAGGAATCATGCCCATAAAAAGAACTGAGAAAAGGGAAAACAAGGAAAAGTTGACAGGATTTTTTTTTTAAAATATAATATATAAAATACTTCATATTACACTGATAGATGTGAACAGTATTTATGCTTTAGAAATTGTATAAAAATTTTTGAGATACTGCCAGAACAATCTTCCAAGCTGTCAAGCTGTCAGATATTACCCCAAATTAGCTGTAACAATAATAAATAAAACACACACAGGCTTAGGAAAGAGAGCACCAAAACTAGAAAAGGAAAACTAAAATGCAAAGAAAATTCTTTACACAGCATCTTGCCAACAGACAGGAAGAAGGAAAAAGCCAGATCTGTTTTGCCAGTTTCTGAGGCCAACATATAGAAGTTGTTGCACAAAACAAAAACACTGCTTAAACATAAAAAAAAGGCAATCAGCATACTTACCATTTCATCCACAGAAAGGACAGACTTAAGACAGAAGAAAAAAGTTCCATAATTAGAGAAACAGGCAATAGGAACTTCAAGAAAATGCAACAACATAAATGACTTATTCCAAAAGAAATTTATCAGCAGATTGTGTATTTCATTAGAAGGCATAAAGAACAAGTACACTGCTATAATTGTACTTAGCAGCAATTTTGGTATTTTGGAGGGAAAGTTATTAAAAATCTTATTAAAAATTTTAACCTTATTGCAGTATTGAAAACAATACTTTCTCCTAAAATACCAAGAATCTCTATACAGAATAGCAAGATAATGTGAAATTCAAGAAAGCAGTTTTGAAAGTATCATAGAAAATATCTTCTGTAATATAACATCTATTATACAGATAACAGATTTTTTTTTTTCCTTTCAGAAAGAATAACAAAATATGTACTACAAGAGGGACATAAAGGGAGAAGTAGCAAAAAAGATCTATCAACTGCAAAACTCAAGAAAAAAAATTCCACTAGGCAACTTCATACTCTTACAAAGAAAGAGTTACTGTGCCTGGACTAAGCAGATGCATCACTCCTAAAACAGGGATTCAGCCTAAACTACACGATGTTATCAATTGCTTAGCAATCTGAAACATTTAAAAATGTCTTGGTTCACCACTATGTACAATTTTACAGCTTGCAGAGTATATATTTATCCTGAGTCTACATACAAAAGAAGAGTGGTTGTTGTTAACAAAGAAAGCAGGAAGTTAACTAGTACAGAACTTTATTTCCCCATTGCGTATTATGTTGACACAGTCCCTCTTTGCACTCAGAGGCTTTCTGACTGCCAGGTCAGCACCACAGTTTTTATTTACCTAAAACTCAGACTTCCCATTTTATTGTCATTTAAGCAGCTTCAGTTTTGCTTGTTCAAGCTGCCCAAACCTTTATAGCTTTCTGTATCTAGAACAGTTTAAAAGTGAGTTTCTCTCCATTAGAACTGTGAAATCCCTAAAGGTAAAGTAAAGCAAACTCAAAAGATTAGCCCTTATGTTTACAAAAAAGGAGGAACTAACTGGAATTAAGGAGGGAATATCAGTCTAGGCTGTTAATAAATTCAACACAGATAAAATCTGAAACAATGTAAGTAAAATGTATTTATTGTCACCTGTGGGAAAAAGACTGATGTCAGTAGCATGGAGATGTAACATATCTTTAGACATTGTTTATAACAAGTAAGGTTAAAAGTATTACTCTCTCTGTCACTCAGAAGTTAAGCCTCACTAATAAAATTTAGGGACCGAAATCACACACAGTGATGTGTTGGCTTAAAAAATTTGCTACATGTAAACCTGCAGCTTAACACTTACAAAATGCTGGTGCTATTTAACTAATGCTTATTTATAGGGGCATAAAAATTATTAACAGCTCTGAAGAAAATTCATCATGCTTAAGCTGTAATTCAGTACAGAACGAATTATATGCAGACAATCCAGAAAATGTTATTCTTATACTGAATATGCAAGCATGTAGACCTAGGAACATAGTTCTAATTAAACTACAGCTTTTGGACCAGAAACGGGAAGAATTTGGGTTACTCCTGTTATTCAGTGATTAGCCTAGATAGCCTTTAAGCCTTATAGCCTATTACTGTGTTTTATTATACATTAATTAACAGGATAAAATAGCAGAGGAGACTAATCTAACGTTCCACATATGTTGGGACTAAGTATTTGCAACCAACCTGTGAAACAATTTTAAAAACAGCCAGAGAGCTAGACTTTGATTTATGCCAACGGTTAGAAAGACAATCTATACAACATTACTTTACTTTTCTAATTTACAAAGTCTCAGTATTAGAGCCTGAATCTGTGCTGTGGCTAGTAACAAGGCAGACTACACTCTGGTTATCAGTCAATGCCAACTAATTGCACAGATTAATTACTGTTAACTTTTGGTGGGCTTTGTAAAGGTCTAAGTTTCTAAAAAACGTATTGTACAAAATTATCAGTGGTTTATTGAGTTCTTTTATGACAGTCTGTTGCATGTAGCAATGGATAGCACTGTAGATGCATCTGCAGCATTCTTAAAGAGAAAGAATGACAATAGAGAGAGGACTGTGGTGCCATCTACCCCCCCTCTGTATGGCAAACAATCCCATTCTTACTCTTATCAGGGTAGAACTACAATAAAACCAATAGATTTACCTCACTTTAGGCTTTTTTAAGATACTTGAACATTTGGTTGTATTTGTAAATTGGAAGCTACTATCTTCTGCAACTTCTGTTTCCAGAAAAGCTTTATTAACCACCAAAATATTTTCTTATCCTACTTTAAGAAACCACTAAAGAACGGTTTATGTAAAAACAATTTCTTAAATTCTTATTCACTATTCTGATGTTATTTATGTTATTTTTAATAGTTGCTAACAACCAACCGTAAATATTATTTAAAAAAAGAAAAAGTTAACTCTCTCTAACATTTTTAAAGTGAAAATTTGTAACCAGCTTATTCACACCTTCCAAGGAAGAACTTCAGCCAGGAGAGGGAAAAGTATCATATAATCCTCCATTCAAACCTCCATACTCACCAGTTTTGCCTTAATAGCCCCAGAATCAACACTCTGACCAGTTTTGGCATGTAGCTGTAGTTGAACAGCATGGAGTTGCAAAAGCTGATCATGCACTTCCTTTTCCAATACCGCTTTCTCTGCCTGCGTTTCTGTCAGTTCAGACTTCAGATCAACTAACTGTGCCTGTGAAGATATAATCCACCATGGTAATTAGAGCAACGATTAAATGGGGTCATCAGAACGGTGATACATAGATACATCATTTGCTGGTACATATATGCTATACACGGTGTAATACAGAGAGTACATGCTGTCATAAGTTCCTCTGTAGCCCAACTTAAGCACTGGATCATTTGCAGGGTCTTCCCCAACTGCCACCAAATTCATTCATCCACAGACCCAGCGTCAAACAACCATACTGCTGAAAGTAAGACTAGCTGGGTTTTTCCTCACACAGACAATGGCATGTGATGCTGACGTCCACTCCAAAACAGGGCAATGGCATTAAACCTATGTAGGACTTAGAACCATAGCAATGTAAACACAATTTAAAGCTTTAAAATTATTAAATCTTATTGAAAAAAATTACTGATCAAAGTTAAATGACAATTATTAATGCAATGCTGAAATCTAATAACCCAATTTACAATTGGTCTGTTATCAACAGCTTAAACGAAATAGTAAATGAGATGAGCAAACCAGAAGCCATAAATTAACATGCCCCTAAAATGCCTTTGTAGAAAACCAGGAATAGTTATTAACTCTTAAAAAAGTGGTTTTGAAACATTTTAAATACAGTTTACATGTACATCTGGAATAAAAGAACAAGTTCTAACATGTTTACCATGTTACTTGTTATCCTTAAGTTCAAGTAGCATTTTATAAGATAAACATTTATATATATAAATATAT
>NW_009208305.1:0-567 GCF_000690835.1 Fulmarus glacialis
AGGATAACTGCTCTGACTATTAAAGACTCTACCTATGCTACCTAGTTAGCACTCACAGTTACACTTGCAGAAACTCTTGTTATGCACTTTTTTTTTCTTTTGCCATAATAGCCTGCAAACACATGTATGAGTGGGTTATCATTTCAAGTGGACATCTGTTTCCCGCCACTAAAAATTCAGCTTCTCCCTAAAACAGATATAAAAAATAATGAAAAACGATGGTTGAGTAGCTCATATGTCATTTAGATCTGACAGGACAGACATTCAAAATTCAGAGAAAAGCAAGGGTTAAGGACTGAAAGACAAAATTGTGTAGAAATTTAAATACAAAAAATGAGAGCTTGTCTGCTTTTGTCTTAACCAAGAATGTCAGCTAAACAGACACTTTGACAGAAATCATTTGCATTTTTTGCAACTCAAAACAGTTATTTGATAAATGACTGTTAGAAGGGATTAAGATCACGTCTAATCATTTGAATCTATTTTCTATTTTTAACTATTTCCCATCTAGTTCCACCAGACCAGCCAAGACTCACTGTATCCAAAACTACATCTTCCTCTATCACT
>NW_009208305.1:580-6158 GCF_000690835.1 Fulmarus glacialis
GACAATGGTGGCAGTTCTATCCGAGGTAATATAATTCAGGTTAATTGCAACTTCTCACTAAATTATCATATGTTGATAGGATTAGTATATAATTATGAATGGCTAAAAAAAAAAGAAAAACAAAGCAATCTGTATTGCTCTCAGCACTTAATGTGCACTATCATTGTGATAATAGCTTTCAGTAAATTGCAGTTTCTCTTTGTGGTGGTTTAATCACAGATTCAATCACTTTCTCCCAGTGTACCCTCAGCTGTTATGACAGTGACTCTCTCTGATTTTCTAGACATGTAATCTCTAAGCATTCATTTTTGAGGGTCCAGGTTCATTATCTGGTCTTTGTTGCTGATTGAAGGGTATTTAGAAATATCTATCCCTTTCTTTTCCCTTTGAAGTGATCATAAAAATGGTATTTAAGCTGTTGTAAGGGTAGGCAAAATGTATTGCCTGGTATCTTTTAGTCAGGGGAGAGCTGTATGTCTTCCTGTGCATGGGATTATTCTAGTTTTATTAGTTCTTTAAAACGACTCGTCATATTACCTGCAGAATTTGTGGTTTGCGTCTGGCTTATCGTTGCCATCTGTGCTTTCCCTGCAGGTTATATTTTGCAGTACTCGGAAGATAACAGTGAGCAGTGGGGTAGTTTTCCCATTAGCCCTAGTGAGAGGTCCTACCGTTTAGAAACACTGAAATGTGGCACTTGGTACAAGTTTACTCTAACTGCTCAGAACGGAGTGGGGCCAGGACGCATCAGTGAGATCATTGAGGCCAAAACGCTTGGAAAAGGTACGTTGATTTCCATCCCCTTTGCTCACATAAAGCTGTTGCATTCTGCTGTAGATCTTGCTTTGATGAGAAGACAGACTTGGATATTTTAATATTATTGGCTTTGGAAACATTTCCAATTGTGTCCATGCTGCAACAGGAGAGGCTGTCGCTGCGGGACTTGAAGCACGTACTGGCTGGTATTCCTTCCTTATTTCTCTAATAACTTTTTTCTAAGATGGATTGGTAGATATTTGGGAAGGGGGTGTCTCCACTATCATAGGCTATAGCAATTCCAACTACATCTATTGCCATAAGGAAATTGTTTCCTCTCCTGTTGTAAAAATTCAGGGTTCTATTTGTCTGGATGTTGAAGGAAGATGGGGAGTATATTTATGTGTAGAGGAAATGGAGCCAATGTCTCATTTCTGCTCTAAGCTGGTGTTGCAGGAGCCATGCAAGTAGCACCCTTTGAACAGAAGAAGTGTCAAAAATAAAGGAAAAGTTTGCATAAAGCTCTGCAAGGCAAACCAGCCAAAATTTGTGAAATTCTTAGCTAACTCAGCAATGGATCCCATGGTCACACTTGCTGAGGATAGTTCCACATTGCAAGTATGTGTCAGGATTATGAGCAAATTTTGCAACAGACCCTCTTAAAGAGGCACTTTAGAAAGTCTTACACCTAAGTCAACAGAGTGGAGTAGCTGTGCATAATGCTCTAAAGATCACCTCACCTTCCATCTCTTCACTGGTTGTAAGAAATACTCTGGTTTGGGAGCAGTTTCATAATAAAGATAGTTTACTGTGATAGGTACATCTGCCCTTCTTTATGCTATTCATCACACCTGTGCTGTTGCAGATCTCCCAAGCGTCACAGCAAGGTGGATATTTCATTTGACACTCAGTGGCATAGGGAAGACCTGGTATGCAGTAGATGTGATTGATATGACTTGCTGAAGCTCAGAGGAGACTGCAGATCAGCTGCGTACATGCTGAGATTGTCAGTAGTCAGGGAAAATTATTTGCTGCTTAAAGAAAGGGACATTTAGAGAAGTAGAAGTTGAGTGTTCTTGTTTTCTTTGCATGAAATGTAAGGTTTACACATGCTTCAGATAACATCCAAATGGTTCATGAGAAAGCAGATCTCCCGACATTTTGAGTTTCTCTGGGACTTGATATACATGCCTGGAAACCACCTGTTTTACATTTACAGACTGAACCAGGTACTGTGTGATTTAGAATGCTGAGATCATTCTCATTCATGTGAGAGCTCCAGAAGCATCTCTGTCCAAAGCTACTAACAGAGCCAGTTGAAATAGTTTCTAAAACAAAGCAGGAATCACCAGTTTCTTTTAGATTCCTGTAGAATTTAGAAATTTTGTACATTTTGGTACATCTTGGCAAGGCACAAGAATGGCTAAAAGACTCTCATTGGGTAAGTTATCCTTTATTATATAGAATAACAAAGCACATTATAGATAATTTTCATCACATTAGGTGTAACTTCCAATAGTAAAAATATTTTGTTTCTGCTAAGCAAATAGCAATAATATTTGTAAGCACTCTACAGAAATATTTAATATGATAACATTTGTTGATGGCCTGTCTTGCCTACCTACTGTCATTACTTCTATCCTAAGGTGCCATTTTTACTGTCATTACTCCTGTATTACATAGAACTGTCAAAAAAACTTCAGTGTATATATCAACAGAAACCAACATTTGATCCCAAAGCAGGACAAATGAATAGAAATGTCATCCCCTTTCTGATCGGAAAAATCTTAACTCAGAAATACAAGTTTCAAAATATATATTATTTTCAAATATATCATGTGCAATGTCAACATATTAATATTTTTAAAAATTTGATTTTTACTTGCAAGTTCTTCAAAATTCTCATTTTCCGCAAATGAAAGCCTCCATACTCTCAAACAAAATTGTGTTCAATTCCCCTTCAAAAGAAGACTAGTGCACCAGTGGACAATCTTCAAGTGTATTTGTCTTCTATGGTATTTCTACACGGTGTTCTGAACCCTTTCTTTTCTGCACAGCAGTGAGCAGGGGCATTTACTGATATGAAGTGTCTGCACTAGATTTGCAAGTTGATTCATGCCAGTCCATGCAAACCAGCAAGTCAGGTCTGCGCAGAGATGTATGGATGGTTTTTTCACATATGGATTTGAAAATCTAGGTTTGCGAAAAATCTAGGTTCACAAAGTGTGAAAAAAACATTTAAGAAGAGGGGGGGAAAGGTTGAATATATAGACACTGAGTTTAAGATAAAGTTAGGATTGTCCTAGAAATTATTCTCTTGATTTTATATTTTTGAGAGTCCTATATCTGTAATACTCAAGCATTTCACTTGAAATATATCATTGCTTCTAGAGCCACAGTTTTCAAAGGAACAAGAGCTCTTCGCTAGTATCAACACCACGAGAGTGAGGCTGAACCTGATAGGCTGGAATGACGGTGGCTGCCCCATCACCTCCTTCACCCTGGAGTACCGGCCATTTGGGACAACAGTCTGGACAACGGCTCAGCGGACATCCCTGTCAAAGTCCTACATACTGTATGACCTCCAGGAGGCAACCTGGTACGAACTGCAAATGAGAGTATGCAACAGCGCTGGCTGTGCAGAGAAACAAGCCAAATTTGCAACACTCAATTATGACGGCAGTGAGTATATCTTTTTATTTACATGTCTGAGATATGGTTTTTTCTCTAGTTTCTTATGTGATTTTTTTTGCTTGTCCTTCTTTCTTTTTTTCCCCCATAAAACCCTTTTTGAATCTGCTAGCCATGCTGACATAGGGTAACAGTCTCAAAGACGTAAAATGCTTACTGATTTCATGACAGTAGTCTGCCGGGCAGAAAAGAGGAATTGTTTATTTGTCCTCACTGAGGAAAAGCTCCAGCACCAAAGTCAATCAACCGTGAGACACGTAACCATAGGACACCAGGTGTCATTAGTTCCAGTGGTCACAGAAGCACTTGGTAGTATTTCATGCACCTCTTCCATGAAATCTTTGTCTTCCATGCCATTGGTTCCTGCAGCCATCCACAGCAGTGACTGGCCTCATTGTTATCCCATGCAATGTCCTTGTGACACAGCTCAAAACCCATTATATGACACAGCGGAGCAGCTTACTAACTTGTCTTCCGGGAAAGCCTCGGGACAACATCCTCCAAGGGCAAAGCAATGGCGATGCTATTATCCCTATTTACACACCGGGGAAAGTGAAACTAATGGCCGTGACAGATGGCTCTGTCATGCCCAGCAGCAGGGCACAGGGGATGAAGGAATTGTTGCATCCTGCCCTTCTGCCAGGGGTTACTGCCCACCCTGCAAAAGCCAGAACATGAGGGCAAGAGCAAACACGCCCATTTGTCGGCCACTCCAGCTCGTATCCCGGCATATTTATGGAAAGGATGGTGGCACATGTGTGCTTCTGCTGACTCTATAGTGGGAAATGGCTGTATTTCTGGCAAAAAGGCAATACAGATGGCTACAGATGGCAATCTCTTGAATTGTTCTAGTGTGAATTGCCAGAGCTTTTCTGGAGACATCCAGTGTAGTATGTTGCTGTGTTGCCAGGGATATTGTGCTGTATTGTGCAGTCACTTGGCGACATCTGCACTGTTAGATTAAACAACAGGACTAATGGGCAAGTTCGAACAAGAACTGATAATTGTCTAGCGACAGCACCAAATTGTTAATCGTTCATAACTCTGTGTTGGTAACACATCTCCCTGCCACAGTTTTGTCCCACACAAACCAGCACTCTCCACGATAATACCCACATTCGGCACAGGGAAGAGCAAGAAACAGGGACCATTCCCAGTCAGAAGTATGGGACATGAATCAGGCAGGGTTTAAACCTCTGCATCTTACACATCTTCTAATACTATCCCAGTCTTTGCACTAGATACTCATCAGTTGCAGATAATTAATGACACGTGCCCTCATGGCTTACCCTTTTGCAAATAGCACATCCCCTCATGTTTTTCTGTGAAAATGTCATTTTGGTAAGCTGCCTCACAGTCCTCACATTATTTCAGACACTCTAAAAAATTAAGAGAAAGATTTTGTCTCAGTGCTGTGGAAGCCAAGATCCTAGTAGTTATTATACAAATTCTGCCAGGTCTTGCCAGGTAGACTTAGGACCTGTTTTACCGAGCAGTATAGATGTTATCAATAATAACCGTATCAAGTATTATGAGTTAATTTCTTGCCACTTTACTCAGCAGCATCCAACTTTCAGTGATCTTTTTTTTTACATCCACAATTACTATTACATATATATGGCTGGGGCAAAGATACCTTAAAATGACATTATATGAAAATGCAGGTCCAGAGCCTTAAACTCCCACCAATAGCAATGAAATCAAATGTATGCTTACAATGAACTGATGTGAAATGTTGTCAGACTCTGATTTTTGGTTAGGTGATGATACTTACCTTGGTTTCACACACTGTGACCTGCACGCCATTTGATTTTGGGTGTTGCTGTATGACAACTTTAAAAGAGAAAATGAAACAATAAAAATATTTGTAACATTAAATTTCCTGGGCCACTGCTTCTGGTGAGCTAGAAAATTTCTCAATTACGGCATTGATGGTTTTGTTTGTCAAGCATGCTTTGCCAGAACTGTACGGTGCCTTAGAGAGGCAGCATGATGTCAAATACCGACTGCAAGGTTAAGAGAGGAAAACATGGTTGGAAAAGCAAATTTCAGTTTTCAAGTTTTCTGAATTTGTTATATTTGATGCAGAACTAAAATGATAAGTTGTTTATTATTATTATTATTATTATTA
>NW_009208306.1:0-4895 GCF_000690835.1 Fulmarus glacialis
ATCTTAAAGGTCTTTTCCAGCCTAAACAAGTCTATAATTCTATGATTCTAATATTTTTTTGACTCTGTGTATATTGCAACAGGATTTGTTTTTACTGTGACTCCCCCTCTCCCAGTGAAAAACATGCACTTTTTATGTTCATATGCACACTTTGTCCCCTTTTGCTTACGCAGTGGACTACTGACAGGATAATCCTTTGACAATTAGGTCACACGCCAGGCTTTCTCCATCCCTTCTGCCTCCAAGGGCCAGTGTAAACAAATTAAGACGCTTTACACAACCTGTATTCATGGACACCATTGCAACTCAGGGTAAGAAATAAGGAAGAGGTCAGGCAATCGCAATGCCTCCCTTCATCTTTTTGAATCCTTTGTCCACACCTTTGTTCATCTTCCCCATCTCCCTTGCCCCTGTGACACATCTCCGTCTCGTTGCTTGGTAACCTCCCAGCACTGCTGTGCGTGCCGGCATCAACCGCTCCCTGCTCCCCCTTCCACTTGCTCAAAACACCGAGAGACAGTCTAAAATCGGATGAGATTTTCTTCTCTCCGCTTCTGACAGACAAATCAAATTCTGAGTAAATGTTGAAAGCTCTGTTAGAGGGTAAATTCTCAATTAAGAAAAAGAAACAGAGGAAGATACACATTTAGAAACAGCTGATTAAGAACACGGGACTTCTATACGTCCATTATTTCAGACAGTTGATGAAAACCCAGCTATTGCAGGGCAAAAGAAAAAAGGTAAAAAGAAAAGGAAAGGAAAGGAAAGGAAAGGAAAGGAAAGGAAAGGAAAGGAAAGGAAAGGAGGATTGAGAGTAGAAGGAATTGTTTATTACTTCCATAACACCAGTGGCTAAAGATACAGCTGGGTATGAAGCCCTCATAAGTTAGCTATTACACAACAAAAATAAAGCAAATCTTATCCTGGAGAGGCAGCAGTCAAAAAAAAATGTTTTAAGCATCAGGATGTCATCTTGCCACAGGACACTATATCTCCACTTCCTTTTTTCAAAATAAATTGGCAGCTTATGATGCATTTTATGCGTGCTGTTAGTATTCATATTATTATAGAAAATTATAGATGAATATATTTCTTTCGAGGGCAGCTTTTAAATTGCATATTTAACAGGAAAACGGCAGGATTGAGACACCTGCAGGTGGAATTGAGATTTTAAGTCTCTGAGGAACCTCAGTGTTGAAATTGGACATTTTAACAGAGCGGGGTGTTTCCAGATACCAATCAGATCCAGGTCGGAGGGAAAGCACAGTTTTGGACTGAGCTGTGTCCTGTGGTGGGGATGTTGGGGCTGGCTGGAACCGGCTGTATTAGGGCCGCCCCTGGCCTCTTCCCACACAGGCCAGCTCTGCAGAGCCACCCTGCATGGGGGCATCTGGGCACGGACACCGGAGACATTGACCTACAGGAGGGTCAATACCTAAAGGCAGAGGAGGTTGCACAAGGACGTTTCACACAGCACTAGACACCTGTATCTCAACAGCTAAATTGTGCCTCTAGAATTGGATCTATTTTCAGAGTAGCACAACTGAATTTTGGCACTGGTGTATACAATTCTGCATACTCTATCTAGGACTGCACGCTCTCATTATAGTCAATAGAGACCTAGTAAATGGGCTCCATTTACTGACCAGGCAGTAGGTACTTATTTTAGATAAGTTGAATTGCAGCCTGGGCTCCATTGGCTATATTGACTACAGGCTTGATTCAGTAGCCCAGGTATGTGCCCAGGAACATCTCACAAGCTTTAAGCTATCCTCCCTCACCTCCAGCTGCATCTTCAAAAAGGTCTGGATCTCTTGTGCACAATTTGTCACAGTTGCCAACCGCATGGAGATGCCTTGAATAATCTACAGATTTTTACATAGCAACATATATGTATATTTGAACCTAGATTGCCATGATGTCTCCTGGGAGCTTGGACATCTATCACAAATGTAGGCATTGCATAAGGAAGCCTAAGATCAGCGGAATCAACCTGGAAAAGAATTGCACTCTCATTGTTCATCTGTTTCTTAGGGATTTTTTTTCCTCAGAACCTGCTTCCTGTAAATTGCATTTGTGCAATGAAATTGTAGGGACATCTGAAATCTTAGAGTCCAACTTAGAGAGTAAGAAGGCACCCTGCAGGATTTCTGGGGCCTAAATCTGGTAGAATTCAGTAGCAATTTAGTAGTAAAGGAAGGAGAGATTGAAATCTCTGTAGTGAGACAGATCTGGATATATATATCATATACCTTCTTCTAAGTGCAAACCAAAACCAAACCTACGCTCCTTTTATATTCAACAGATCTTACAGTTTGCTCCCAGCAAGTCCATGCTGCTGCTCAGCTGACTTAAAAGTAAGATACAGAGAAGCTGATGAGAGCTCTGGGGAACTGTCAGTGAGTGAAAGACCAAGTCATTTGTATTCCCTTCCTTGGTCAGTAAGGAGTTGTACCTTCATTGCCCTCAATTTTCTTACACTTCATTCTGTTTTTAGGGTAATTTATCTTTTTTTTCCCCGTCCTCTTTCTTCCTTTATTTTGTGAAAAACACACACAGAAGGTGGACATGACTTTTATTTTCCATAAAATAATAATAAAATAAAAAAACAAGGGAGAAGGGAAAGAAAAAGGACAAACAATATTCTTTTTGTAGTCTTTTGATTAAAAGCATTGACAGCAACTTCACCTAAGGAAAGTTGTATTTTACAGAGCACCTGTCTAAACACCATATGTTTATAGGCTTTCTCCTTCTAAGTTGCCGTATTTTTCTAAAAAAGAAGTTTTGATTGTTTCAAACTGTTCCTGATCTCATGACACTAATTCTAGGTGGCACCATGTGAATGTCATTAAAGGTGAGGAAGGACCAAAAGATGCAAGAGTATAAAAACAATCCCCTTTCTTTCAGAGAAATGAAGTGACTCATATCTCATCAGTTATTCCTCTGTGGAATTTTTGGCCTGAGTAGAGAAGACCTCCTTTTGGAACATATGGGTGAGTCAAATTGCAATAGCAAGAAAGCATGTCTCAGTAATTTAGTTTCAATTGCTCATTTATATCAATAAAAAAATACTGTAAACAATGCAGTTGGGTTTTTTTTTTAGCAATGCACCAGAATAGCTGTAGATGTCTGCATGAATATACAATGGGATCTGTCTGATACATCTCATTTATGCTTTTATGATTTTGCAAGGAACAACATAAGTCTTATTACATTCTTCTGCATTAACTTAATGGGGAAAAACAAAATCCCAACATCTTCCTTCCCCAACAAAATATGATGTGTAAGGATAAAGTCACTCTGACTGCAGACTGCAATGGGATAAGAATAAATTGCAGCACATATCACCCTCCCGAATTTCCTGCCATATTTAACAAGTCCCATACTGACAGAAACAAGCATTAATATGGGCTGACAAGCTGATGGAAAACAAATGACATACATTATGAGTATTTCTGTTCTCTGCAACTCTGATAAAATTTTTCATCTGAAGTCTTTTCCTATTATCCATATAACAAAATGTATTCTACTTAACCAAACTAATTCTACAATAAAATCCTAAACAATGAAACTAAATATTCTCTTCTCTAAAGGCAGTTTACTTGGCTGAAAAAAGGAAGGAAGAAGTAAACTTGTGATACTTCTGGAAAATATTTGAGAACCAAGGAGAAGTTAATTATTTTATTCCGTACATACTGAGAATGGCATAAATTAATTAATTATGGTTTAAAAGACCAGACTTGTTGCTTCTAAACTCAGTGGCAAATATCCCCGAAGACATAAAAAGTGGCTCTATGCATTCAGAAAACTATCCATTTAGTCCTCCATTTTGTTTTCAACCACAGCTGAAAATGTATGCGTAGGAGCAAGTATGAGCAGAGCAAGCAATTGTGGTGCTTCCATCCTACGCCTCTAGTTAACCTATTCAGTAATGGATCCTTCTTCTGTTTGTCCAATCTCCCTTTAAACCAGTGAAACTGTCTTGCATCCATTGAGATCCTTTCTCAAGGAGTTTCACAGATCTACAACCTGTTGTGTGAAGAACCAAATCCTCCTTTGTTCCTTTTGAACTGGGCTCTTACTCGCTTCATTTGATTGCCTCTAGCTCTTATACTGAAGACACAGTCAAAAGTTGCTCTCTGTCTGTTTGCTTCATGCCACTCATGACTTTGTAGACCTCTGCCGTATCCCCTTTAAATGACCTCTCTTCCAAGCAGAAGAAATTCAGGCTACTAGAGGAATAGTTATGCTACCATTTCTCGTGAGAAAGCTCTTCCATGTCTTTGATCATACTTGTTGCTTTCCCTGATTCTTTTCCCCTTCTAACATACCTTTTGAATGACGGAAACAGAAACTGCACACTGTATCTGAGTTGTGGATTAACCATGGATTTGCCAAAGGAGCACTGTGAGTGCTATCATGGACTCATTCATAGCATCAGGCCTGTTGAATACCATATTAAGATCTTCAAGTTTCCAAACCTAATGTGGAAATTCTGATTCAGTGATGGGAGTTTTCCCATTGACTTTAATGGTTTTTTTGTGTGCCACCTTGAATTTATTTGGTTTGGGAATGATATCTGTGTGTATACCAAAGGATGGGAAGGGGAGTGGTGGTTAATGAGGATATGTTGGATAGTGTGAGACCTGAGCATGACGTAAATGGTGTGGAATAAGTGGTGGAAATTGTACTGGTTTGGCTGGGATAGAGTTAATTTTCTTCATTAGTAGCTTGAATAGTGCTGTGTTTTAGATTTGTGATGGAAACAGTGTTGATAACACAGGGATGTTTAGTTACTGCTGAACAGTGCTTACTCAGCATCAAGGCCTTTTCTGCTTCTCACACCACCCCACCAGCTAGTCGCCTGGGGGACACAGCTGGGACAGCTGACCCCA
>NW_009208307.1:0-2838 GCF_000690835.1 Fulmarus glacialis
CAACCTTAATGATTCTATTATTCTATGATAAATCAAACTACCCTGCAGCTGAGTATTTAGTGCATCCATTTTAGGTAAGATAATTGTGAAACAGAGGAGCCAGAACCAACACATCCAAAGCTATGGGCTTGCAAGGGAATGCTGAAGTAAGCAGCATGTGCTTGATATCTGCTGAACTCTTTAGGATCTCGTTTACTCTCAAGGAACTTAGATATCTTCACAATCTGTATCAGTCAGATTATTTGTCAAGTTAACAAAATGGTAATCTTCAGGCATTTGTGTTTAAAACTACTAGTCTAGAGAACTTCTCCGACTGACACAGTGAATTGCAGAGTAGGGACAAAAGTCTCCTCTGCACTGCTGCTTCTGCTGGCAACAGGATTCAGGAATGCCTCCCGCCAAGCTTCTGCGGCAGTGTGCTGGCAGGCAGCTGCAGGGCAGCTCCTGCAGGCAGCAGATGGCAAGGAGATCTAACCCAAGCTCTGGGCGAATCTCAGGATGCTCATTTCTGTCATCCTGCTTTAGTTTGGTTCTTCAGCTCCTCAAGAGAAATATCATCTGTGCCTCTGCCTTTGATTTTATCTAGAACAGCAGTGTACCTCCCTGACTGAGGCATCTGGTTACTACAATACTATGAATAACAAATGATATTAACATAGAAGGTGTGCTATGGTTTTCTCATATGCCTCTTGTGGCCAAGCAAGGAGTAACATGAATTTAAAAAAAAAAAAAATAATCTAAGGCTTTTTAGTCCATCTGGATGTACAGAAGTTCTGTCTACAGCTAAATATCAAGCAGCAGGAACAGAGAATGGAAAAGATACAACTCAGAATAACTCAGTAAATTAAACTATGTTTACTTCAGATATATTTTCTGTGGCTGAATTACCTTTGTCAGGCCTTGGCCAGGATGGATCATGGGCACATATTCTTCAGTGCTTTTCACTCCAGTGGTATAAAAAATTGCTTGCTTTCCAAAAGGTGATACTGTTTTCATAATTGTTACAGGCTTATATATATGTAGAGTCAAAGTGGTTGCATAGAAACAGTTTTTTGGGATTTCAGCTTAAAAGCAAAATACAGGATAGATTACAGTGTTTGGGCATCTTCCTGCTGGTGTATCTTAGACGGAAACGTTTGGTCCAAATTCTGCCAAGCTGCAGTGATTAGGCAAGAATTAGTTTGGCCCATTGAGTCTATATGAGCTAGAAGTCAGTTTTCTGTGAGAAAACAAAAAAGTGGCCGTACCAGTTGAAAAATTAATTACTTTGATATTGGAAAGGGGACTTTAATACACTTTCAAAGTATATGTTTGTTAAATTATATTGGGAAGATAGTCATATTTTTAAAAGAAAAACAAGAAGAATTATTTCTGTTGTTTATATTCTTTGAAAGAGCTACATATCATCCTGAAATGGAGGTCAGGGAGTTCTCTGTCCTAATAGGAAAGAAAATATTCTGAAGAGAATTCTTATGTAACTGCAGTATATGGTCTGATTCATCAGTTAATGTGCCAGGTTAGGCTTGGCTACCTACCCCATTATCATGGTTGTTCCTGTCTCTGCTGCTTCAGTGGGGCTGAGTTCTCTGATAGTCCACAGCGGAAGAGTTGAAAACAGCAGCACAAGGACAGGAGAGTTCTCTTATAAATGCCTTTTTACTAATTCGTGTCTAAAAATATTCTTGTTCCAACCAATCAGTATTGCAGGTGGACAGATGATATTCCAATAACCATGGTGCATGAGATTGAGGCAACTCTTCAGGATGTAATAAGCTAGCAGATGGCAAGGGAAACAATTGGCTTCTTAAGCTTAATGAACACAAAAGATTATTTGCTCAAGAAGCGTGGGAGTTTGTTGGTTTTTTTGAGATACCTTGTAGCACAATGATGTTGTGTTTCATTAGGAGCTGGGGAGGTGAATCTGCATGTGAGGCTTTAGGCTGATGGGATCTGTGCATGATGCAGAGGTTGTGTACAATATACTGCCAAGCTACTACAGCTACACTTGGCACACAGCATCCTCTACAGGTATAGGCTAGTATATACTATGGCAGAATAACAAACTATGAAGCCATCATGTCTGACTATGATGGCTTTCTGACTTAGTTGCATTTAGAGGGTTGTATGCCATAACTGTTTCTTTCATTAACCAGGAGGATCATTTTAATGCTGATTTCCAGTTTTGTACCTTTTTAAGATTGTCTTTTTCATAGCTATTATTTTATATATGTGAGACACTTGAGAAGAAATAGAAGCCATCAAACCCATACAAAAATCTTTGCAATAATGCTCGCTATAGTCAGTAACTGTTGAGATGTCTGCGTTTTCCTGACCTTGCAGGTGGCAGAAATCTGCTGTGATACCAGATGTCAGGCTAAAATAAGAAATAGAGAGAGACAGTAGTAGGACACAAATTGCTTCTTTTTACTGCTAGCACTTAATTCAAAATATACTGTGTAGGATTATCTCTGAGATTCCAGCGTGTATATTAGAATTTTAAATTTTATACTTAAGATTTTCTTAAGCTTTCTTAAGGCTTAAAACTGTTCCATGTTACACTGTCTTGGTTTTGGCTGGGATAGAGTTAAATTTCTTCCTAGTGCTGTGTTTTGGATTTAGTATGAGAAGAATGTTGATAACACACTGGTGTTTTTAGTTGTTGCTAAGTACCCTGCTAGTCACGGACTCTTCAGAGGCTGGGAGGGAGCATAGCTGGGACAGATGGCCCAGCTGGCCAACGGGGTATTCCATACCATATGATGTGATGCTCAGTATATAAATAAGAGGCATGGTCCAGGAAGATGCGATTGCTGCTTGGTTATCGGTCAGCAGGTGGTG
>NW_009208309.1:0-22698 GCF_000690835.1 Fulmarus glacialis
TGGGCGTCACATTTGCTAACCTCCCGTCAGCTGAGACCTCGCTGGCTAGCCAGGACTGCTGATAAATGATGGAAAGTGGTTTGGTGACCACTTCTGCCATCTCCCTCAGTACCCTTGGGTGGATCCCATCCGGCCCCATAGAATTGTGTATGTAATAGTAACAATATTTCTTCCTTAAAGCTCAGGGAATGCCCCATACAAATTTTGCATGCAGAACCTAGACGTTTACCTCCCTAGTTCCCGCCCTCACAAGGACTTACGGGATCATAGTGCAAGATAACAGGACTGCTGCTTCCAATGGTTCTACAGCTGTTGCTGTTTGTAGTTTTTGGAATGTACAGGTGCCATGGCACGTGCATGCGCTCTGTATGCAGAAAACCAGTTAAAGTGACATTTTCAAAGTTACCTGACTCACGTATTTTCAATGAGGGAAAGTAAGCGTATGTTTTCACAACAGATCATAACAGCGTACAGCAGGAGTGGGCAAGCCAAAGCATGAAAACTAGTACAACTAGGAGAGGCATTTATGCATCAACTTCTACTTCCTGGCTAGTAAAGTGTTCTGAATTCAACAGATGCTCAGAGCCACTGCCTGGGACACAGACAAGTTTCTTTTCCACCAGGAGCCGCTTTAAAAAACATTACCTCCCTCTTCCAGCCGGCACATTTTATTTTCAATTTAAGAAAGCAAAACATAATCTGACCCAAAGGTCAAGATCTCTCATGTCCAAGGGAGATTCCTGAATTAGCTGTAAATGAATTAATTCAGATACTAGAAACATTTCAGACACAACACTTAAGCACTCTGTGGGGCTAATCTGCAAAAATTTATTGATGTAATAAAATTATTATATTAAGATACCTTATAACAAATTGATACCTTTACACACATGACATTTGTCTTCCCCTTCATTTATGGGATGTTCTATTAGTCAGATATGCCTTATTCCACCAAGATAAAAATGTATACAAATACAGCACCCTACAGATTGGCTGGATCATCAAAAAGTTCTCAGGACATTTACCAAGTTACTACCTGTATCACTGATTGCCCATCAAGTACTCTGCTTTGTTATCAGCTTCATCTTCTTTTCACTAAAAGGCAGAGGATGAAGAAGTCACAATCCCCATTAAAGATTTCAGAAGAATGCTTTGATCTTGTCAATAAAAATACATATTCAACATCATTTCAAAGACACATCATATAAGGCAGCAGACAAAAAGTCACCATGCAGATTCAGGTATTTTAAAGGTCCTTGCTGAATTTCTTACTAACATGTCTACTTTGGTTTATGATCTAGATGCTATTCCTTCTGTATCTGTTTTGTTTTACATTGAGCTGGCAAAGTAATGTAGTCTAGAGAGTGGCTTTTTTACAATATTTAAATAAAGTATTTACAGTTTCACTGAAGATATTCTGCTCTTTGAAAAAATCTACAGTTCATCTCCCTATCAACAGGGAACTTTGCATTCTTCTTAGTTTATTTGCCATCTATGCAGAACAAGTATCACCCATGAAGCAGCATGTTCAGAAATTCCTCACAGCTTTAATCCCAATTCTGCAACTCTTTCATTGCATGGCCTTGGGCAGTCATTTGCCTTTCAAGTCATTTTATCTATTGTCTATCTATTGTCTATCTATTATCTATTGTCTATCTATTGTCAAAGAAGAGTACTATAGTCTACCCATCTACTCATAAGGATGTTGTATTGACTAATTGATAGATACGAAGCACTAAGAACGTATAAAAATGCTAAGTGTTATTATTAGAGTGACCGATTTTACACAATGGAACCAAAGTCCATTGTATTTGTTTAAAATACATGTCTGGTGAATGTAATTAATATTATTGTTAAAAATTGTAATGTTGATATCAGAGTTGAACTTGATTTTCTGCAGCACAGCCTAGTAATTATGACACCTTCCTCACACTCTGTTTCCAATGGCTTTGTCACAACAAAATGTCACCCTACTGTGGCCAAAAAACTAAAACTAGTTGCAAAAGAATGAGAAAGAGAATTGTAATAGTAATATTACTATGACACTTTATAATGTACACTCAGTTATTTTGACTATATTCTAGTCCCGAGAAAAGAAACCTTTGCTTCTCCGCTGCCTGATGGATCAGAGTGACAACATAAAACAGATCTTTGCTTATTAGTGCACACGGGTCAAGCAGAATGTCGGAATCAGAGAGTTGTAACATTGAGGTGACATCCTCAGTGTGATTTTACTTTCCAGGAGCTGATACAGTAATTTTGTTTGTTTTCACTATAATGTTGTTGGTCCTTTTGTATTTCAGAGCACATTGTGAATCCTGACACCTAACCATCATACAGGACTGCTTAAATTATCCAATTGCCTGAAAATAAACTCATTGTTATTATTTTATCATGTTTAAGCTAGTGTGGCAATTACCACACTTTCAAAAGAGGATGCAATGAGGTAGAAGCTATGGAAACTGCTGTCCAGAAAAGGCCTCCTTTTCTGTTCCTGGAATATTAATGTTTTAGCCTTAAGTCAAAAATGCTGGCTAGCAGAATAGAGAAAACAGTAACAGAATTCAGAGTTTATTCTTGTTTTAATGCACTCTATATTAGATTGTGCCTGGTTCTGGAGCTCTTGGAACTTAAGTAAATTCTGTTTCCCTGGAGTGAGCTGCAGGATCAAATCTCAGATTGTTACAATATCTCCTATCCTTGTTTACCCTACAGACTCTATTACCTACTGCTGTCTCTAGAAGTGCACTGTTACTATAACTGTTCCAATATCTTACTAAAGCATGCTGCCTTCTAGAGCTATTGACAATTATTTTGACTTCACAAAATTTAAATTCAGGCCAGTATTTCCCCCCTGCTGCCTAAAACATCTCTCAAAAGCTGCATTCTGCTGCAAAAGGGTTTAGAGGTTTTTGTGATTCACATACTATGCCTCATGTCAGCCTTCCAAACTGCACAGGACTCAAGGCTGCACTTTTAGAGCGGTCTGTGAACTTTACGCTGCCCCTAATAGCTGTTTGAATATCCAGCTGCTGCCTGAGCTCCAAGGCTGGCAAAGAGTTATGTGGAACGAACTTCACCCGATACAAGAAAAAATGCTCCTACTGATAGCAGGACAAGGGATGCTAACTTTGGCCAGACTCCCCTTTTATATATAAGCTGAATATCGGAGTGACGAATTGGAGGAATTACGACGACATGTTTTGAGTATGCAAAGGCATACGCTGTTCATGCTTTTTCCTCCATTTGAAAAAGCCTGGCTGACAGAATTAAGGCTTCAAAGCTCATTCAGTCTCTTTTTTGCTGTCTGCTTCTCACCAAACCTTTAAAAGAAAAGAATGACTCAGTAGTGTGCATCCAATTAAGTCATGTTTACAAATAATTTCTCACTATCTGCCTAGTTTTAATGATGATATATGGTCGTTCTGGGGATGCACAGTAAGTTTGAAACTTTACATTTCAGACATAAAATCTATTATGGAGTCCTGGTGCTTTTATTAAACTGCAGTCTCTCTCAGAGAGAGAGCCTCACTCAGTCCCTCTCAAGGGACTTTGTATATGTTATGCTAATTTTAAAATTCTTTAAATATATTTAAATGTATGCATTTCCAAGCTCTTGTGGCCATAGCTTAACTGGAAAAAAAAAATCATACATAAATGATTCATAAGTACATGGCACTTACTTGCTGGGGTGGTGGAGGGGAGAGGAGAGGAAGAAGAACCCAACACTTTTTAAACATCTTGCCCTCGTGTATCCCGGGACACAGGATGTGTGATAGACAAAGCCTGAATTACACCACTACACTGGGTATGTCAGGTTTAAAATTAAGACAGGGAGCCTTCGTCATCACCAAAGACGTTTTAGGTATGTGCCCATTTGCTGAGCAGAAGGGGGAGGGGAGCACAGGGTTGCTGTGATGGGAAAGTTGGGGCTTCTCCCGCACCGAGTGCCCGAGCACGTACAATGGGCAAAGGACCGACGAATTCATACAGCTAATTCACCAGCTGAACAACTGCTCAGTGGGTTGCTCTGATATATACTAGGACTGTATGAAATTAGGAAATGTTGTTACTTCATGCAGACTTGAATAGAAAGAAGCTTCCTGACACAGAAAAGACGTAAGCAAACATTGTAATAGGACTAATAGTGGATTTACAGGAGTGAAAAGACCTATTGAATATACACACACAAAAGCATAATTTAACGTGTAAAGTGTCTGTCTCTTGATGAATAGGTTAGAAATTCAATAGTATAAAAAATGCAAATGGCCGTAAGATTTTTAAAGGGATAAAGACTGAAAATAGTCTGTCTTTTTTCATTCTAATAGAGTTACCATCATAGTTTTCCCATGAAGTTAAAGCTCCTTTCTTGCTAATTGGGCTTGCCCGCAGAAAGCTTAGGCATTCAAACATGGTTTCCTTTCCTTTTATAATGTCTTGTTTTATAAAGTAGTCGCTCTCATTCATGATCTTTTCTTTGATGAAGAAAATATATTTAGATTCCTGTGGAGGAAAATAAAATACTGAAGGTAACGACTCTATTACTGCTAATGAGTTTATGCCCACAGGTTAGGAACAAGGAAGGGAAAGAATTGTCATCAGAGAGAGAGGAAACTCCCTACCTGTTTATCAACACCTATAACCAGAGCTGGATCTATAATTTGCATTATTTCAGGTCTGCAGAGGAAATCAGGACACATGCAACCCAACATCTATAATTTTCTTGTGTTCTCATCTCTGCTAGCCCAAGCAGAAGAGGTTTATATGCTTGTTTCTAAATATAGACCTTGAAAGCAACGAACACTAACATGAAATGATACATTACTTATTTTTAAAGATACCTCTAACATTATCCCATTAATATTATAGGGATTATATAAAACAAGATGCAGATATTGTTGATACAGAACATTTTTCTGCTGCAAGGCCACACATGCAGAATAAATAAATACGTAATGACAGATCTTAATAAAACATACATCTGTTTCCTGTAACAGCCTGACAAGTTTGCTCAAAATATAGCTGAAGACTGTAAGTGAAAGGGCACTGATTTTCCAGGTAGCGCAGGAAATTTCTCCCTTTTAAGAAAGCAATGAAAAGTGGGCTTTTTTTTTTTCCCCACAAAAACTTCAGTCTTCCTCTCCTAAGCACGCAGGACATCTTTGCCCACCAAATCAAGGGCAGAAATTAATGTTCCTCCGTGAGTTCAATAGTGTCTGAATTTCACTCTCAAGCATTTGGCATTGGTATAGCCGAAGTAAAATCAAGCCCCAGCCTACCTTCCTTTAGGGCTTATTAGATCTTTGTTTCTATTTTTCCCCTTGGACATAATCAAAAGCACAACTTCCCACCCACAGTCTCTACTTTGGCTAGCGCACTGTCATCTCAAATTGCAATGTTTTCCCTAACCCCCATGAATCCCATTAAGTTTTGCTGATGCCAGAACCTGAATTGTTGTTTATCTTCTAAAGAGTACTTTGCATTATAGTTTCTCTCATATTTGCTGGAAGTACACAATGGGTATGTCTGCTGGAGTCCCTGCAGTGCAGGTAAACATGTCTAAGTTAGCCTTGATGTAGGTAATTCAGTATTGACAGCTACAGTAGCATAGAGTTCAGCACAGCAAAACACTGAAGCTCTCACCTAGCTCCTTGATCAAGTTTTACTTCGCACACCATGGCTTCACAGCTGGCAGGATCCAGGCTAGCTATCTTAACATAGCTCAAATACATTTACCCAAGCTGCATAGCAAAACATCCCATATTTAGCTTAAGAATCTTAGCAAACTTCCTTCAAACAGCAGGCTGCTTGGCTTATAGAGTTGGAACAAGCTCAAAACATTGTCAGAAGAATTTAAATTCTAATGGTTATGCTTCTACTTCTACACAAAGTAATGACTTTGATATCTGACTATATGAATCAGCAGCTATGCTTTGTCTCAAACCTCATCTACATTGCACAAATGCACCATGACACCAACATGACAATCTCCAGTGAAACACCACACCAGAGCTTCCTGTATGTCTACCTCTGATTAAATTAAACTGGTGTTAGTAAGGTAGGACGTCTAGCCTTTACTATACCTGTTTCTATTACAGATCTTTACCAAGACTGAAACTTCATTGCTCTTTATTGTAAATACCCTAATAGATGGGAAAAAACCTTTTACAAAAAAAAAAAAATTACACAAATCTAACTAGATTCTTTATTTTTTTAAAAAAGAAAGGTGTCCTACACTCTGGGAAACAGCAGTGAAGACAATGCTATAATGTCGTTGAAGAAAGATTCTCTACCCAGACATTTATCTTCTACTAATAAGCTCTGACAGGTTTTTTGCTCTTTCCTGGCTGACCTCTACTACTGGGTAGCAGCTTGCATTCATCAGCCATGCCAGGACCTGGGATGGGGAATTGATCAAGGTTAAAACTAACTTCTTTTGTTTGTGGGTTAGCGGTAGTCATGCTCAGTTGCTGGATTTGGTTCACTGTATCGCTGTGCAGACACTTCTGCAGGCATAATAGTGAGGAGGGCAGAAAAATTTGTTCCGGGGCAGAACAAATGGCTGGTCGGGCAGGGCTGATTCCTTTTCTCACTGACATAGATCACATCAGGTAAAACAAACCACAGAACTGCAGTTATATCTGCTTTCCACTTTGTCTTACTCAACCAAAATTAAATTCTAAACAGCAAAGTCCCAGTTAGCTTTTCATTTACCTGTTATAATGGTGAGAGGTAGGTATATGTGTACACACACACATATATCAGAATACAGCTTCAAAAAAAGCTGAAGTGAGAGCTTCTAAATAGCAAGTAAAGCAGCATCTTCACTGCAAGACTTGTTTAAAAGTGAAAATATCGAGAGCCATCCTCCACTAGTTTATACAAAAGTGAGCAACTTACCCGACTTGTATATAAACTCTTGGTAAGAACAAGAACGTAAGGAAAGTAAAAGGGTCAAAACTTCACCCCATAATGTTCTTCCAACAGACAATCATGTAATAACCACTTGATAATTTTAAATGAGAGCTAAAAGACATTAGTCACCAAGGAATTTGTTTTGCATCCATGACATGTACTGCCAAGAAAAGCTACTCAGTCACCAATAAGCTATTAATAAATTGTGATTCTTCTCCCAATTCTCAGTGTTTCTCCCAAGGGTGAGTTGACATAAGACACTTCTAAGACATAATAAGACACTCCTGATCTTAGGTATCCAGACATATTTTGGCATTGCCTTTTACTTTTTGACATTACTTTAGGTTTCATTTTGGACAGCATAGATCACCTTCTTTGTTATATGTAGGACAGGAATTAAGGATTCATGAACCTCAGTATATACAATGGATTCTCTTTTTATGCCATTATAGATACTGTATTTAACATCTGCTGTATCGTGCTACTAGTAAGATCTCAGTCAGAACGTAGAGATGTAAATGTATGATTCATTTCACAACAAATTCACTCCATGAGCAAAATGAAGCAGTGAATATTTAGAATCAAGAACTGGAAGAGATCTCTACAGGCCATAATATTCTTTTCAGTTCTGGGCCTGAAAATTAGTTACCATCTCTGATAGTCGTTTGGCAGTGACGATGTTTTCAGCCAGGGAAGCAAGAGGTGAACCGTGAGCTTTGTGGTGCAACTTCAAAACACCTGTCACATCCTCACTGAATTCTGCCGCATGGAGTCAACAAGGGTTACAGAATGAATTCCACTAAATTATTTGACAGCTGATGTTTGAAGATCTGGCAAAAAAGGAAAAAAACATCACAAGCACTTCTCAACTGTGTAAGACAGATACATGTCCTATTGTCCTGTTTTCTCTCCTTTTTTCCACCTGTCACTTCTCTCAAAGTGTAAAGCTGGGGCTGACTGAGCAGATCACCTGTCTGCTTGCTCAGGAAGAGCTTTTCAAAGCTCTCCTGAGGAGAAATAGTCACTGAAATCTTCAGGAAACAAATATCCAAGTTTTCACTGGAAAACCCAGTATTGTTTCATCCAGACTTATTTTCTAGTCATTGCATATATAAGCTTCTCATAGCATGACTTCTAAGACATAGCATCATCAGAGATAACTATTTAAGCAAAAGTCATAAAAAATTCTCTATTGATTACTTGTTGCTTACAAAATGTACCAACAAGCCATCTTGGGAAGCAGCAGCAATTCTAGTGTAATAAGGAACTCTGTATCAGAAAAAGGTGGTCAGTGGAGCAGCCTGGACCCTACCTAGTATACCAAAATTGTATACCAACAAAATTAGTGTCCTCTCCACTGAAACCAATAAATTATTATGAAAATAGAAAATAATTAGAATTATGAAAACAGAAAACAATGATGCAAACACAAATTGGATCAGGACACAGGCAATAGTACTCCACCTGTTCTAAAATGTACTTTAAGAGCATGTGCACAATTTTAATGACTTGATTTTATGCATAGCAGTGTATTGCTCTACAGCACTCTGTGTCAGGACCTTTGAACAAACCAGCCATGGAAGTTGGTCTTTTACTGAGTCACCATTCATAGCTCCTACAGCATGGACAGGCAGTGGAGAAATATTCTTAATTTGAGGAATGACAACATGTCTGTAAAACTGTCTGGTTTAAAAGCTTCACCCAGGCTTTCTGGAACAAAACTTGTTTTTTTCTTGAAAGGATAAACAGCTATTACATTTAGACCAGCTTGTGTTCATTAGCTAACGTCCAGCTGTGAGATGTGCTGAACTTCAGCACTAAACAGTCATTAGCTGAACATAACTTGGTGCTTTACAAACACTCAGTAAATACAGTAATGTTTATCACAAATCTTCCACTAAAACTTAGGAAATACTGTCTTCCATGTTTTCAGAAGACTGAGGTCAGAAACAACTAGTACAATATGCCAGGACAAAGATGATGAACCTACAAGAATGGATTGGCTAAAACTGGCTCTCTAGAAGCTCAATCTTGTCAAACGTAGGTTAATAAATACCACCAACTAAAAGTTGAGAAAGAAAACAAACTAGGGTTGAAAGATGAAGCAGGGGAATTATTTCAATGACAGACATTTCCTCTTCACAGATCATAAATTAAGTCTTCATCAAACTAGTTGGAAATGGTCTTGATCACATTGTGTAAGTAATGTACAAAGTTCAAAATTACTTTTATAATGTTAGCATGTTTCCTGTGGGATTGTATCACATTGCAAAAAAACTACTTTTAGCCCAGGTTGACACAGCAGGTAACTGGAATTTAAAAGATTATGACATGCAAAATAGCTTTATTTTAGTACCTAGTCTTCCGGCTTTCAGTAATGTATTTTTTTATTTTAATCAAAGTGTCTCTATAACATCTTGGCAATGACCTAGCTATAAACAAAATAAAAAATCTGGAATTAAACTCAAGCTCTCATATCTTCTGCTCTGTTCATTATTACATTCACAAAACACAGTGGAGGAATTCAGCAATTCTATAGTCAGAATTAACTAGGTAAATTGTTGCCTTTAGAGAAAAAAAAACATCATAACAAAAATACAAGCTGAAAGCAGCTTTGGAACTCTTACTAGTAAAATTATGTAGAAATAGATAGTTATTATGACTGGAAAAGAGAATGCTTAGAAAAATTTTTTAAAAATGCATCCCAGTGATATTCAGGCTTAGGAGGTAGGGACATAACTAAAGAATTTAATGAATCACAGGCAATTACCTTGGAAAATTCAAGGCATGGAGATTCCTTAAAAGTAACCGTAGCATCTACACTCAAAGCTCAGAAAAGAGCAGTCATGGCAACTAACCACTTAGCGGCCACTTTATTACACTCTCTAATAAAGGAGAGGAGCCTGTATGGTGCCACACAGAAAGCTAGAAGAAAGAGGCCTTCAAGGCACAGCTTCCCAGAGGCCCATTCACAGGGGCTGGAGCCAGTCTTCAGTTCTATTCAGAGAGGTGAAGCCACACAGCCACATCTAGACCTCCTCATTGGCCTCAGTTTGAATTCACTTTCATCCCAAATGCTCTGATCATCAACATTATTTTTACATTGCCATGTCACCCAATTCTAGTTTGGAGCACATCAACTGGATCTCCAAGGCCAGGATACCCAAGTGTAGCGAAGAGCCACAGAGGACCCAGGCACATGCACCCAAGGTGGAAGAAAGGTAAGGGAGATGTAATTTTGCAGAGCTAATAAATATGAGGAAACAAACGGAGCTATAAGAGCAGCGGATTTCGTTCTGAGGCCCAAGGGGAGCAGAAGCCAAGTCTTAGCAGTGTCTGATGGAGGAAATGCTGCCCAGGCTTTTCTCTCCATCACACTCATGGACCTCAGCTAGGCCCTACATAACTGGCTTCACTTCTTAGAGCAAGAAGTTGTCCTTCTTTCCGTGCTTCCGCTGAACCTTTCTTAATCCTTGCCCTCATTTTAGGCAATGAGAGAAACAAAGAGAAAATGGATGAAATTCAGAGAAGAACTGAAATTATTTGCAACTGGCATATGAAGAAATTTTTAAGAAAATAATACATTTGGCAACTGCGGAAGAGAGATTAAAGCTACGCTCATGTAGAAAGCATCTATATAAAGAAAAGGCAAAGGAACTGCTTTATCATGTCAGTAATACAGGTCAGTAGGTAAAATGAAGAAATCAAGCATTTAGGGAACGTCAGTCAGGGATGACTCCGACAGTCAGATATCAACAGTTCGGAAAGAACATCCTCATTTTTGACCTGAAACAATCCAAGTGAGGCTGAGAAATGTGCTTGGAAACATGAAAGGCAGCAGGGAAGCATCATCTACTCACCTTTGCATTGTCTCCAGCTGAACAGAGCCCCCACTGCTTCAAGGCAAGTTTTAATCATCTGCTGGCACAAAGGTATTATAACAATAAAACAGTGAGATTTTAAACAATCTTGAGTGCCTTTTCCTTCCACAGAAAAATAAAGTCTCCGAAATGAACACTGAATTGCAGACTCACCCTGTATACATATGTGTAAATAGCTTATTTTCTTGTATTAATTCCATTAATTTCAACACAGCCACAGTGAATTTCTCATTAAATACCCCTGTTCTTGCAAAGCTTCATTTCTGTGTCTTGCATATTGAAAAATTTCAGATTAATCTAAATAGGAGACGATTTTGAAGTTGGCGTTGCTTGGGCAACAAAGTGCTATGTGAAGTCCAAGTCCAGCCAGCAATAAAAGTTCATTTTTAATGGAACCACATGAAATAAAATTACTGCTTTTATCTCTAGCTCTTGAGTTTTGTCTTTTAATTAAAAAAAAAAAGTATCAAAAAATATTAATTTGCTTTGGATGAAATGTGGAACAAATCAGGTAATGAAGATGCAGTGTACATCACAGCAAGGAGAGGTTTGGGGAGGAAAATCCTGTCGCTGCATGAGTAGTTGTCTCTACAGCAGATTAGTTTGTCCTAATAGCATAATGAAACCTCTGCTGCTGTAGCATCTCTTACTGCAGCTTTTCCATGACCATGCCTCCTGCACTGGCTTTCTTCTTGCAGTCATATACAGCATTTTGTACACACATTTAACTCTACGAACTCGTAAGACACCACCATAGGCACCACCACAGGTTTCTAAGAAATTATCACTGTTCAGGGAGCACAGAGGCATTTTTAAGTACTAGGACACCTTTGAGCACCACAACATTTGGTGTCAATATGTTTATATTTTAAGTGTTGAATTATGATAGTTGAATGGCTTATCTCATCTGATGCAGTAAAAAAATATTAATGAAACATTTTTATTCCCTAGTTTTGTCTGCTATTCATCTGCACTGGAAATCAAATTTTGTAATCAATTTCTATTGCTAAAGCCTTTAGATTTTGTGTAGAAATGTGAGTTTTCATTCTAATTAACACAATTAACGTAGCCATTTATGCACATAAGAAGTTACCAGACTATGTCCTGCTGCTAATTCTGATTATTCATAAACACAATTTCTATCTTAAACCGTGAAGACTTTTTTAATGGTGCACATCTGCCCCCTTGTGCCAGTTTTACATGACTGCCTTTTTTATTGCCAAGGGGACTAATGAACTATGGCTCAGCCAGTCCCATAAGGCCGTTTTAAAAGCTCACATGCAGGTATTTTGCTCCTCAGCTTCCCTTTCAGTGTACAATAGAAAAGAGGAAATGAGGTATTGTTGTACATCTCCATCTCAGCTCCTGGACATTTTTTCCTAAAAATGCAGAGATTTAGAAAAAAGCAGACAGATGCATAGCTATTAGTGGTATGTGCATTAGGAGGATTACAGCAAATGACAGTGGCCAGTGGCAGTTTCTGAATGTCTTCACCTGGTGCGGCAGGACATATTTATCTCTCTTTTAATCCAGTAAATCAAATCCTCATCGAGGGTTTGTTTGGTCTTCTCATTGTCAAAGGGGTTTGAATAATTATCTTGTCTGAGAATAACATCCTAACTGCCAAACCGTGGAGAATTCAGAACTGACATCCATTTCACTGATGCTGTCCCATTTCATATAGCCTAATTAAACATTCTTAGACTAAAGAGATGGAAAAAGAACCAACATAGCTCTAGGCTAGTTGTTAGATACTTTCTTCAAGGGTGAGTAAAATTTTTGTGATCCCTAATTCAGTGAGCATTTCACTATTTATAGTTAAGTCATTAAAGGATGATGACTGATTTCTTAAAGCACATTGGAGTCTTAAAATGTTGAGTGACATTTCCAGCATCACTTTGTAACCAATGCTGCCAATTTCAGATGTGATTTGAAAATCCCATTTGTCTCTCATCTCCATGGTTCTGAACCTAAATGTATTACAAAATCTGCCCCTTCAACCTTGTTTTTTGCCTCAGCTAAACACACAGCATGATACAGACAAGAAATATGGCAGACTAAGAAACCTTAGTCTGGTCTAAGAAACAAGGTCCGGCTACTCTGATATGATCCACAGTTTCCCAACATTGCTTTCCAAAACTAGATAAAACCGTTCAGTCCTGTACAGAACCCTTCACTGCATATTTGTACAGAATTCAAATGAGAAAAAGCTTTTGAAAATAAACTAATGCACAGACTAGGTAGGCTTGTTCCACCTACCTTATTAAGCTGTGAAGCTCTGGTCCAGTTGTAGGTTCCTAATGGTCATCAGGGTTAAAGCATGTTGCAATAAGACATGAAAAGCCTGTTGTTATTTTACCAAAAAAAAAGTGTGTTTCTCAGACAGGATTCACATAACCCTAAAATATATAGTCACTACACCAGCACTATTTAGAGAAGAAACATTTTTTTAAAGGCATAGGACTGTGTGTGCTTCATGGATCATGTGTTCAACATAGTGGACAAATTAGTTTGCTTGTGACCAGCCAACGTGCCTTTGTTTCAAGCCATTTTGTACCAGCTCAGATCACAGTTCTGGCCTTCTTGTAGGCGAGTGAGTAGATTCCTGCACATATCCTTGATCTTTGAGAACCAGTTTGGCAGTGCTGGGAAAGAGAAGAAAGGCTTAAAATAAGAAAACATACATCTCTAGACTGGCAGAAGGCCTTCCCATGAGCAGGTCTGATGTATTCTTCTGGCTTGGCCATCATAGCATGAGAAGTAGAAAAAGAAAGCAGTAGAACACCAATAAAACATAAGCAGCAACTAGTTAAAACAATATTTAAAATCAATCTGTCCAAAAGCAGCTGCAGCTGTGTTTACTTGATAGCATCTGGAAAATAAACCAAGTTGCAAAATTGCAGCTTTACTGATCTCCCAGAGCACTGGTACCGCAGCGATGGCTACTTTTTTCAAAGGAGTGATGAGCTAAGAAAGCTCTCACAGGAGTCTTTGCGAGGTGCTTGCTCTCATGTCGAGACTGTAGCTATTGTCACTGGAGCACATGTCCTCCCTTTCATAATAATCACAGTTATGCAACAGAGAATAATGGCCCGTGGCATTTGGACAGGGAATATGTTACTTGTTTTGATATGTTGCTTGAGGGTGGAATAAAAGGCCTTGGAATGGAGGATATTTCACAGATGTTATTTAGCACAGCAATGAAAAATTGCATGAAGAGAAAGTTATTTGAAGTACTCCAAAATTTCTGGTCTTTTTCCCTTCTCTGTGTAACTGCCACAAGGAATGCAACGTTGAAAGTACAACAGAGTAAAACAATTATACCGGGTTTTGAGGGCCAACAGAAAATGCAGAGGACCAATGTAGAAGTTCATTTAAGAAACAGGGCCTTGGAAACTTCAAGATGTGAAAGCATAACTGTAAAACGTCGTCTTCCAAGACCTCACCCCTGCCCTTGAATCTATTCTTCCATTAAAGATTAATTTGTCTAATAGCACGCTAAGTCATGCTGTGAGGAGCAGAGCTTTCCCATTACTTTTTTGAAAAAGTTTGAAGGAAAGATGAAGGTTGGAAGTGCAAGCATGCTGAATGTCAATCCAAATGCCCAGCCTGACATTCAGCCTGCTTGTTTGCTCCACCTTGCACGTGGCTCACCAAAACTATCCGATTCACTTTCTCCGCTTCGATGTTGATGGAGGAATTGTTTAAGCTGCACAGCTAATTAGCTGATTATAAATAATTGTCATCTAATTCTTGTATTTGTTTTCAATTGCTGAAGTAGAAATGAAAATGACAGCTCTTGAACAGCTGGGTCACTCAAATAAATGCATGAACTCAGTTCTCAGTTGAACCACTTGCCAGCAAGACCTGATATGCCATTTATCCCATCTAACTTGAGATATCGACACTGTATAATAGCTGCAGTCATCAAGGTCTGCCTAAACAGTCCCTTAGAGCCTAATTCATCTAACTCATTTTAGATGTGTGTGCTTCCTAAGGTCAGTACAAGCTACAAAATTGGAAGATGTCAATGTCATCTTGAGTCAGAGCAAATATAAGTCAGGAAAAAGTGTTTATTTTATAATGACATATTTATTTATAGAAAGGCTGGCCCAGCCATCCAGCCAGTTTTTTTACCCAGCAAAGAGTACACCCGTCCAAGCCCTGAGCAGCCAGTTTCCCCAGGAGAATGCTGTGGGAAATGGTGTCAAAGGCTTTACTGAAGTCCAGGTAAACAACATCCACAGCCTTTCCCTCATTCACTAAGCAGGTCACCTTGTCATAGGAGATCAGGTTAGTCAAGCAGGACCTGCCTTTCATAAACACATGCTGACTGGGCCTGATCACCTGGTTGTCCTGTACGTGCTGTGTGATGGCACTCAAGATGATCTGCTCCATAACCTTCCCCGGCACCGAGGTCAGACTGACAGGCCTGTAGTTGCCCAGATCCTCCTTCCGGAAGGAGGCATCCAGGGGCAAGGAGGGACAGTGAAAGCACAGTCAAAAGGACTCTTCACAGAGAATTGTTCACAGCTGAGCCAACAGAAATGCATGGGCACTGCTCAAAGGTCTTGACAGGAGAACAGGTAGGTGAGCCACGCTAAAGTTCCAATCCTGAATGTAGGAACTACAGAGGCAAGACAGTGGTCTGAACGCCTGACTGGAGAGGTCCCAAGCCCATCAGGTTCGGTGACAGAGATGTCAGAGCCTGGCTGAAAGAACGCAAAAGGCCTTTCTTTTTGGCAAAAGGCCAAGATGTACAGTGAAGCCAGTGTACAACTGCTGGGGGGGGAGAACTTAATGGGAAGATAACACTAGCATTCTTCAAGCAATTTAAATTCTTCTCAGTGCCTTGAGAAGCCTTTGGGTCCTGGCAAAGCTGCTGTCCAAAGAAACGCAGTCCTGGATGCTGTAAGCATGTCAAGAGAGGAAAGATGGAGGATGAAGAAAAACACAGAAAAATTATGGCTTGAATCAAAGAACAATCACAAAAGCTGCCAGCTATTTGTGAAATCATTGAAAATGGATATTTATATGCCAAGCAATATTTTGAGAGCCACATGTCTCTGGAGAACATGTCTCTTTGTAGACACAAGTGGTCAAAGCCACAAGCCAGTAGTCTTCTGCACAAGAACAGGCCTCTTCATATGTAGATTTTATCAACAGCAGGCAGGTGGGAAAGAAACTGAAGTCAAAATATGTAAAATCAAGGACTGCTTAGACTTGGTTTAGGACATAGTGCAAAAATACGAATCTCCAGTTTCTGCTGTCATTGTTAAACACGTGCCCAGCACGTAGCACACCATGCAGTATCAAATTTGTAGAGCTGGTGAGCTCTGGCGCATCGTCTCATCCTGGTACTTACACAGTTCAGAGTTAGGAACTTGCTGCGGTGCCATGGGGCTCAATCTTCTGACTGTACACAAGGGATTTCCTTCCCGCAGGGCACAAGAACATGCAGTTTTAACCGACTGACAATTTGTTCCCTCTGTACTATCCGAAGTCTCATTTTCTGGAAGGATAAATTTGCCCTTACAAATGCCATATGCCAGTGGCTGGCCTGCTGTTGGGATTCAGACTAATTGCTGAAAAGCTGGACTAGGTATTTGCAGACTATCCCATAGTCACTTCTGACACTACAGCACAGACACAAGCACAGAGACAGGCCAAGCACATCTACACAGTACTGCTCAGCTTACAGGTTAGTTGTTCAGCCGGCATTCTCAGACATATGGTTGACTTCTACTAACCTCTGCAGCAAAACCTGAGTAAGAAATCTGTCACTTTTCACTTCAGCCATGCCTTCCCACCCATATCATGCTACCTCTTTCCTTATGCTGATATTACTGGTTTTGAGGTTGTGCAATAAACTGAATCACTGAAAGAATGATGATAAAAGGAATCATTTGGAAGAAAAAAAAACCAAATCTGGACCATTAGTGATACCATTTCAGAATGTCCCACAGGTAGCTTCATGGAAAGAAGAGAAGGGTACACTGCAGGACAGGACTGGAAACACGGTTGGGCTTGGTGGTTTGAGTGGGAGGAGGGAAGGCAGGCAGTACTTGTCGCAGCCAATGCATTGGGCAACTATTCCCTCAGCACAGAGAACTCTATGTAAAACTAGCTTACCCTTGCTAATTAAACAACAGAGAAAATCAAAAGCCTATTTCTGTGACAGAGCAGAAAAGCAGTGATAGCCAGAAACTCTCAACCTATGCAATATACAGCGTGGAGGGTCTCCACAGGACTTTCAAGTGCCAGTACATAGATCCTTGTTGATAATGATACTCTAAGGGGTCAGTAAAGACACTGCTATTGAGTAAGGACATAATCCTTCAGATGCCGAACACATGACTCCTACCAACTTCACATCACTAGCTCTCAGAAGGAGAACCTTCACCTGAAATACATATTTAGGATAGAAATAGGAAATCAAGTACTCCAGTTGCTCTAGCAGATTATGGAGGGATTTACAAATAAAACACACCCCGAGTGCTTGAGGTCCATTTTGGCAGCTCTTAAATCTTTTTTTCTTATTGAAAACTGCTGTTTGCTACAGTATATATAAAGATCGGATTTTGCTATCCTGGCAGCATTTCAACATATAAAAGCACCACAGAACATGGAATCAAAGCTCTGTAACCAATTAAACT
Organism: Fulmarus glacialis; assembly: GCF_000690835.1. Taxonomy (NCBI): domain Eukaryota; kingdom Metazoa; phylum Chordata; class Aves; order Procellariiformes; family Procellariidae; genus Fulmarus; species Fulmarus glacialis. The sequence continues at coordinate 17,453 of NW_009208309.1, forward strand.
TCACAGGAAATGCTAACATGTATTTCTTAAAGAGAAGATTAGTGTGGTAGCAACTGTACGTCACTTACCTAGAATGAACTGAACAGCTCCATTTCTAGCTGCCGTTTGTCCTCATTCATTGTTAACAGCCTTCTTCAAACTAACACTTGATAAAAATTAGAAGATTCTAATGCAGTACATTGGACTGTACTCTTAACACTCAAATAAAGAAAACATGTCTCTAAGCATAATAATCTTCTTCAACTACAGGCAGAGCAGTTCCAAAATACTTCTGGATTTTATTTTAACTTAAACTTTCTTACAACGTTGTAAAAATAAACTCGTGTAAGTGAATAGAACCACATTTGTATATAAAAATGCCTTAAAGAGGCCAGTAATCCAATTTGTTTTCATTAGTGTTGCACTGAGAGCACGCCTAACCAAACGCCCATTCAAAGACCAGCAAAGTGGTATCAGTCAAATCAGCAGACCTCCTTCACTTACCACCTTTGCTTATTTAAACAAACAAAGGGACATGGAATGTAACTCTGTTCTATTGAAGGGTTACAAATACAGACTGAAAAAGCAAATTAACCCTCTGAGGAGAGGGCAATTCTGAAATAAAATGGTGTTTTAGGAAACTATTTTCTGAGATCAAGCTTGAAGAATAATAGTGCTAAACATTCTACTTAAGTTTAAAAACTCAGAGCTTTCTTACTTAAAACAATATACATCTTTGATAGCTTATATTAATGGGTATGGTAGCTTTGCAGAGTATTGTTTATGAATATAATACATACATAGTGCTGGGTTTAATATTTTATTTGAATGACGTTTAATGTTATGCAAAATAATTGTTATGTTACATCCACTGTGACATCAACTAAAATGTGAACTAGTTTGCATAGGTTAGTACTTTGGGCAGCATGATGTTGCTCTAGTCCACCAAGGCTTAAATATTCACAGTGTAGAGGAAGAAACAGGAATTAAAGCATTTCTACTAAAATATATTTTAATAGCTGGTGTTAACTTTCTGCATAACAAAAGCCAAATTAAGATGATACATCATATGATCCAAGAGTAAGTATATCTGTCCTTTGAAAAACAATTGTTACCTTCGTAACTGTATACTCCCAAATACAGTACAGTTTTGCAAAATAACTAAAACTTTACACACTTTAAAGCAAACATAAGCCAAACTGCACAGCGGTTCATTTTTGCCTTTTATATCACACTGCAAAAACCAACAGCTGAGAGAGTTTCCACATCATGCTAATCAATGTCAATACAGTCATTGCTGTCTTCCAATGGTCTAGCAATTTCTAATAGTAATATTAAATACACGATTGAAATGCTACAGTATAGCTTATTTTCCCCCCTAAAATAATAATAATTAAACAAATGTCAACAACAACTGGATTACAACTTAAGTACAATATGCAAATTCTATTTATCAGACACAAGAAGCATATGAAATTCCTTTGAATATACTGTTGTAGTGCAGGCAGTTTAGGAAATACAGCTTTCAGGTTTTCTTTCAAAAGGAGAGATGGGGTTCCTATGGCATGAAGCTGGAGAAAATCACTAAAGCATTGCAAAATGGTTTATTCTTCTACAGCTCACCAGTACTTTGCATTTGCCAGCACATCAGTTTGGAGATCTTCTTTCAACAGCATCTTTTGTCTGTTTCAGTATATTATTTAAACATTTACTAACTAAAGCATATTCTGTATTTTAAATGGAGTATTAATCAACATAATTAAAATCTAACACTTGATACCCTGTACCACTTTCTGCCAAAGACTTCTGTATTTGTCGTTTCTTTTTCATTGTACAAGATGACATGCAGTCACTGTACAATAAAAACTAGAATTATTACCTTTCCCAAGTATTGGAGACCTTCCATATCCCCGAGGAACACTTGGTAGGGACACATTTGTCAAAAATATAATCCATAGGAGGTGATTCTCTATCAAATCCCAATCTGCTGAAGTGGTTTATGGTTATGTCAAATGTAATCAAGAAAACCCTGTTTCATCAAGATTAAATGCTAATGTTCCATAATGAAAAATTACAACTGCAGTATCTGTAAGTAGCTTTGTTTAGAAAATGAAGATTAGCCAGGCAAGAAAGAGTAATGAAAAGCAAGGCACCCATTTGTTCTTGTACATATGTACGAATATGCTCTATGTTGTTTTCTACATTTACACTCATGTTAGCAAGAATTACAGCACATTGTATCTTCTTTATTTCTAAAATGCTTAAAATGGGAATGCATGAACTTCCAACCTGAACTTTGGAACATCTTGGGAAATTTGGCTCCTTAAAAGTCTTTTCCTTTCCCCAGAAAAATGTTCCTGTACTACAGGAAGAAAGTACAGTGAGGGGAACATGCTGTGTTAAAAAGGAGTATGTACTTCAAAGGTGACACGACAGCATATAACATCTGTTCACCCCTATATCCCAGTGCATGTAACAGGCTCCAACATATGCCTTGTAAAACCTGTGCTGGCACAATTTAGTTGCTGACTTACTTTCACTACCTTACAAATTTTAGATCTTAAAAAAGATTTTTATAATTACACTCTGATAATTTTGGGCCTTTGATAGCATTGCTTAGAACAAAGCTGCATAATGACACTAAAGTTTGTTTTGTATCAAAAAGCAGGAACCATTCCATATGAACACAAATTACTAAGCATATACAACAAAAACCTGAGTACATGAATGAGTAACTTAAAACGGATCTTAATAATTCTGCTGACATACCATTCTCAAGAGAAATACAATTCACATACTGTTTTGTTTTCTTGACCTTTTTTATTTTGCAAATTGCTTTAGCTGCTTTGCCAGGCTAATGAACGTTCAAAATTCATAAAGGAAATTTTATTTCCATTGTTTAGCATAACATAGTCCTCTAACGTCATCAAATGCTCATTTTCTGATTTACTTTTCACTATACATACAGTGTTCAACACTGCAAGCTGTCTCCTCACTTAGGAAGAACACTAGTGTATTTATAGGTGGAGACTTTCTTTTTTATAAGTCACTAAAAATTGCAACTTGATGCAATATATCTATTCCCTATATTTCTTTTTATTCATATCTGGTTAACAAACTGACAACTTGTTTTTACTGTTGTCAGCATTACACAGCTAATAGAGCAGCACAGCAGCAAGTGATAGCCAATCCTGCCCCAGGCATCATCACAAAAATTTGCCAGCCACCATAAGATGGGATTCCTCTCCTTGTTGTTGATGGCTGGTGATGAAAACCAACACATAAGCAGACTGCTTGTTTCAGAGCTTCTAGCTCAGCTTACCACATCAGCCTTTTGAAAAAGCCATTTGACTTGCAAAGCTTGCTATTTTATTGTGGAAGTCACCAGTAATGCCTAAGGGTCTGTTGCAGCAGCAGCTCTATATGCAAAACTTTCAAGAATTTTAAAATGACAGCAGTGTCACCCATACAGATTGCCTATTTACAGTATCATATCCCTGGTTTTAAATGACATTTTTTGAAGTTAGATGCTCCTGGTCAGCTTTAGCCTTGAAATTAGGTAGCTGACAAGAAAGCACAGGCAATTCCACAGTCAAGGACATTTTTTAATTTTTTTTTTTTTTTTTTTAATGCAGTCATTCCACCCTGTTTGGCAGCTGGGATCAGCCCCATGTTAGCAACCCCTAAAAAAAATTGCACAAGCTTTCCAATTCCTAATTGTATGCAAAAATAGAACTAGCAGTTATTTGCACTGACAACTTTCAGTTGACATAACAAATCCATACTGCCTTCCTTCCTTTATTCTTTAAATAGATATTGCAGGCTTGCTTACTTTGTGAAACAAGAAATACAAAATTGTGTATAAGCTCTGTATTTAATTCTACTTTAAAAATTTCAAAAATGGAAGAATGCCAGTCCAGGCTCAACATCCTGAGAGCTACCCCAAAATTAACTTCTCTAGCACATGGCTGAACACCACAAATCAGCAAAAACATTTTCTTCCTTACACATGTATACATCCACATGAGTAAGTTCCCACATGAATGTTTAACTCTTTTGTCCTTCCTCCCAGACTTTCTCCCTGGGAGAGAACGTGGCACCCTCCTGGCACCCAGCCAAAGCAAAAGCAGCTTCCCTGTGACCCAAGCCTGCTGACACAGTCCCTCCTACAGGTCCATTATGTCACCAGTTATTTTATCCTCTCCTCAGCCTCACAGACTGAGACCTGGATCCTTCAGTTCTGATTGTAAGTTAATGGACACCAAATAGCGTATGTGAAGGTTTGTCAGCAAAATATTTTTACAGTTTTCTACAGATGGCTAAACTGAAGCATGATGGCATAGAGTATGTTGGACTTTTGTTTGGTTAGTTTTCCCTTCGGTGTCAGTTATGAGAAAAATTAAATCAGTAAAAGAAAATGGAATATTTCTCCATCATTAATCGTTTGGTAAGCGTGCAACCCACTGTTGGATCACCAAGATTTTTGGAGGAAACTGAAGCAACAGGCCATTGAGCTGAAATGCACTACAATAACCAGAGCTCTTCTCCACTCCTCTATGGAGGTGCAAGTATTTCTGCAGCAGGGGTAGGTACATTAGCTTATCAGCAAAGCAGCCATTAAGCAAGTTACCTGCGATAAGAAGGAGGGATATGACTGCAGGCTTTGTGTGACTGCACAGCACTGGGGCCTCATATAGGCTATTTATTTACAGCAGTACAGGTGAACATAAAGGAACTAACATGAAGTATTGGTTTCTATTTAAACGTTAAGTATTATTAGAAGGAAACAGAAGAGCTGACAGGTTTTATACTCTAGATAGTCTCTGCAAGGATTTTCTGTGGAAAAGATACTGAAGAATCATGAATGCAGGCATGGACCTAACTGATGGACTGGGATGCAAGCAAAGCTGATAGAAGAGGTCACTGTTGGGAATAAGAGAAAATGGGTAATCCAGGAACAAATGTGGGTATGGGAGAGTCAGGAAATTTTTGCTGTCAAAATAGACTTGTTTACTGTAAGGCTGCTGGGCAGCAAGGGTTTTTTATTTCTTTTTTTTTACTAGCATATTACTTGCCATTATTTCCAATAATTGAATTATTTACTCAACATTTTTATTTTTATTAGGATGCTAACTGCTCAAACATTAAACACCTCCCTAATAATTTGAAGATGTGTTCAAACTCTGTGTGTTAACCTCCTGTGACTTCAGAGTGCCATTAGCAGTGAATCGATTTTATGGTTATTATAAAGAGAAATAATGTCTTTG
>NW_009208309.1:22713-34191 GCF_000690835.1 Fulmarus glacialis
ACAGCTAATTGACTGAAATCTTTATAGGATGAGCAGCACCAGGCTTTCATATATGCTTTTCATTTTGAGGGAGCACTATTATAAGCAATGCTGTTCTCAGAGCTCTGAGCTTCTTGTTGATTATTTATCTTTACTTTAAAGGACTCTAAATTGGATTCTGAGTGAGAATGCAGACTGTTATAGCAGTGATAAAGTAATGAACATGTACTCCTAAAAGATTTTTCTGACTTTTTCTAAAAGGTTAGATTTTGAGTAAATCATAATAAAGCTCAAAGGACTAGAGACAAAAATTAGTTAACAAACTCAATATAATTTGCTGGAAGCATTCCTGTTTTCCCAGTTCTCTGAACAGTACCATACATCCAGCCATCATCAATTGGTTGCACATTGATGATATAATCACCATCCCTGAAGGAAACTTCATCTTCATCTTGAGCACTGTAGTCATACATAGCTCTGTATGTTCTCTGTTGAAGGAAAGAAAACAAGGCTGTAAAGTCTCAAGCCTAAGCAGTGATAGTTTCCTTCTCTTCTTTGCACAAAGAAAATTAAAAGAGCAGGAAGAACAGAAGGAGCAAGGCAGAGAGAGAAATCACAAGTTACCTGTTGAAAAGAAACAGTACACCCTCCACCCTGTCAAACATACAATGAACACAGCCCCTTTTTCTGAGTACCAAAATAATTATCTTTGTGAACCTACACTGTCCAAAGTCCTCATACAAACAGATTTCAAGCCATTCACTGCCTCTTGAAATGTTCCAACTGTTGTTTCATATATTCACTAGTAACAGTTCATTACGTCCAGCCATGGCTAGCTGTGCTTCTGCTCCCTATTTGCATGATTCCCAAATAGCTTCTCCTGTGTCTTCACTACAGAAAAGAAACACAGTCTTCATCCAGGTCATTAACTTTGCCGTCTCACTGCATGTCCTACATTTCATTAGGATTTTACTCCAAATTAAGAATTAGGAAGATACTATTATCTAATGAAAACAAGACAAGATTTCAAAAAGTCTGCAAAAATAATTTTTATGAATACCCATTTTTGCATATTCAGATAAAAGATTGTTCTAAACAGAACACGAAGTCCCATCATTAGTTAAGCCAAATTTCTCTACACCTTTGTCCACTGCAAGCCAAGATTTCCATTTTCTTTCTAAATAGAGTATTTATTTCCACTCATAACCAATAAAATGCTATCATTTACTGGAATTCAAAGTGGGCTTTCAAACTCTCAGGGAACAGAGCCTCTCCTTGTATCTTAACAGCAGAACAAAACTAGCTTATTTTAAAATTCCCAGGAGTACTTTCTTTTCCTTACCCTGTCTCTCGACAGAAGTCAAGAGCAGTTCAAGCATCACTGATAATATTCAACTTCCCTACCAGCAATTTTTGATATGTCACCATATCTAGCAGAATTCTTCTGGCACAATGCTTTAAAGAGAAAAAAAGGTAAAAACAGTCAATGTTTGAGTTAATGCCTAGTACTACTGTCTGAACCTTTTAAGAGACAGCAAACTTCTTTCTGCTTCCCAGCTGAGGAAAACAACTTTGCATTAGTCCATCTCATATATGTTTTTTGAGGGTTTTTTAATGAAATTATTTTCAGAAAAGATGGAGATTCCTCCACACACAGTAAGTAGGCCATTTGTCACATGTTGGAAATGTGGGATCATCTAATTCAAACATTATAGGGCAACTCATTATTATTGTTCCCATGCTAGAAATACATTTTTGATCTTGATTCTGCCTTTATCAAGGTACAGCAGATTAAACACCGCAGAGAAATCAACTCTTGGTTAAACATCGGAGACCAGTACCTTTCCCGACAAGCCTACTCTGAACTGTATTTGAGTCTTGCTCTCTGCCACGCCTTGCTTGCAATGTTGCTGCCCTACAGGCTGTAACCAAGAGCAATTTTCAACCAGAGGTATGTGGTTTCTTGGTGGTTCCTTAATGTCTTCCAAGTGTTCATGGAAGGTGATGAAAAAAAGCATCATTGTTTATGCACTATATCAAAGCAACTAATTGGGAGGGTTCTACCATGACCCAGAATTCCCTAAAGATTCACAAACTAGAAAATTTGCTGTTGGAAGACCCTAAGGAATGGTCTCTGCCTTTGAGAATCTTATTTTTTCCAACTATTTCAACCGATCTCTCCACTGAGCCTTGAAACTAACTCAAAAAAAAAAGTGGAAAAATACGCTATTACAACAAGTTTAGGAGCAGTTAGTCCTTTAAACAACTTATTTTACAAAAAGATCCATTTAAGAAAAATGGTAGTACGTCTCTGGCATGAGGCAGAGAATGGATTTTCCTCTGAGCCATGCTTATATGTCTCCCTTAAATGGGCAAAGACTGGGGGAAGAGATTAAGTATTTTATTAAACTAACATATAATTGGAAAAAAACAGAAGTTTTTGCTCACCCAGAAGGATGCTCACTCATCCTTAGTGCATCATGGCACAGGACATACTACTGCTGTCTCCTTTAAGGCAGCTTGACTACATCACTGTGGTGGCACAGTTGTGAAGACAAGCTGGTAATTTCAAACTTTAAAAAAATTTATTAGGGGCCTAAATGCTGCTGAGAAACCTATATTTATGGCCTTAATACCTAATTAGGTGCTAAATGGCTGTCAGGAGAAATCTCCATAATAATCCTGTTAGCATTTAATGCCTAATTATCACTTCAGAGTGTAGTCTGGGCTATATAATTGAGAATTACAATGCTTAAAGGACTCAAAGCAGGGATTTTTAAAATGCATTTTAGTGAATTATTCCTCTGTCAGTAGTGAGCTTAGCAGGTACTGAGAGCACAAGAGGGTATAAGAAAAGGTTGGGGTTTTGTAAAACAGTCAAATACTCACTTATTTCTCACCACCTCAAAGGTCCAACTTGCAGCTACTGCTTAGATGGAACAGTAAGTCTTGTGCATATGAAGAACTGTAGCCCAGCTCCCATATTCCCAGCTCCCCAGCCACATGTGAGCTGACAGATGTGTATTTCCACTTCATCCATCAGTTTATACTTATTCTATGGATCGCTCCTTGCAAGGAGCAGTACCTGTTGCAGCATCCTTCACACAGAACAGCTATCAAGGAAAGCCAACTTGAAACCTAGGTTTTGTTTTCCTAGCACTTTTAGTTATCTAAAGATGTGAGAACATCCTCTGTTATCTTCCAAAGAGGCTAACAGCCTTCAGGAGTCTGCTATAAAACATTGTGTACTCTGAGCAACAATTTAATTCAGCCCATTATGCAAAACTGCTCATAGAAAGTAAGCAAAAGTTAAGAATCAGAAGATAACACAACTTATCTAGGAAAAAAATTTACCCAGAGACTGTGTTAGGATCATGCCTGATACAAAACACAGCTCAAAATTAAATAAACAAGAATTTGAAAATTTAGAAATTAGAAAATTTCTATTTCTTAGTATACAAAATTGGTGGACGTGATTATAAAATGAACTTAATGTCTTTTGGGGACCCTGATTTGATAACAGTGCAACAAACCAGCTGAAAGGAGCAGGTTTTACTACAGCAGCTAACTCTCCAATCATCCCCACTCTGATATAACCCATGGGATCTTAATCACTCTCACCCTAGAGATGTCCTGGCCAAACTCAGGCACTGATGGGTGACTTTGTCACCTTCATTGCTTTTAGTTGAGTCTCAAAAACTGCTTGTGCTTTGAGACCAGTATTCAGGCTGGGATTTCTTTCCTCCCATCTCTTCCCCCTCTTTCTTTCTTCTCTTACTTCTTTCTTCCCTCTGCCTGGCTTAGCCAGACAAGGCTGCACCTCTGGCAGTACTGCTCCAAGCCCAGAACCAAACAGGCAGCTGAAAGCAATGAACCTAACATTGTGTAAGTTTGTCAGATCTCCTAGAGCATTGTCCACACTGCATTTGAAAAGCACTCCAAGGCTGCCTTCCGTCTTCAGTCTGTGCAAATCGCTACACTTAAACACATCCCCAACCAGAGGTTTCCCCCAGCACCCACTGGGAACCCCTTGTGCCATCCCAATAGCTGCGTGTAACATGCCCAGCACACCTGGAAAAGCTGCACAAGCTAAAGAAAAGATAGTCTTTTGACGTGAAGGTGGAAAGACAAGGGAGCATGCCAGTTTTCTAGCTGCATCCGAGATGCCTCTTTTGGAGCAAAATCATCACCCTGAGGGGTGATAAGATCACACGCTGTCTTCCTCACCAAACTGGCAAGTCAGCAGTCAGCACCAGGCCAGCAGTCCTTGATTTTCTCCCTCTGAAAATGTTTGGGTTTTATTGTCTTCAAGGAAACCCACTCAGTTTTTAACAGTAACAAGATCCATTCAAACTATGACGTTTGCTGTTTCCTTTTTTCCCATGATAAACACTGATTAACTGATTCCCATGATAAACCACGATTATCACTTAAAAGAACGTCAAATGACAACACTTTCACAAAAGGGATAACAAATGCTGTTGAAAGGAGACACTCAGTCAATCCTTTATCTTTTAAATGCTTTAACTTCACTCCCTTCCTTTTCCTGTTACCTTTGCATTCCCAGTTCCGGAAGGAGAGGCAAATGATGATTCTCAAGATGACTGAAATGATATTGTTTCAACAGGTAGCCCACCAGGTGAGTCACTGGGAGATAGAGATATCAGGGAAATAGTAGCCATCTACCTGCCCAGATAGCTGCAAAGGCTGGTAAGTGCATTTCAAGATTTGCAGGCATCTCCATTCTCTATCTGCTGGATTTGAAGGCTGCTTTGCTCTCCACTGACTAGCAAATCTGCTGGCAAAGCCCAGGCTTCCAGGTCTCCCACTTTTTGGACTCTGGCCCTTTTGGAAAGCAGCCAGCTCCCCAAGTGCCTTCCGATATCCTTGGAAATTAATGGTTGATTCCAGTATCAGCTGCCTCACAGCTGTCATGCAAGTGTCCAAAGAGCTTCCCAGGTTATTGGCTCACCCAAAGATGCAGGTATCTGGATCCCAGACTTCCCAGCAAGTTAGCCCCCTCAGCCCCCAAGCAGCTGAGAAACTGGCAACCCTGAAAGCACCCTAACCTCCCAGAATGGCATGATCTTTACAATATAAAATGCCATGGAGTTTCAGTCTTAAAGAAAAATACAAGTTTCAGCTAATCTTGAAAACAGTTTTTTTCAGCTCAGCAAGCTCTAAGTTTGGTTCATAATTAAATACTTCTTCATCTCTAAAAAAGGTGACAGAGGTAGTAAGTATACTTCCATTCAAAATAGTTTAAAATTCAAAATTACAAGTCAATATTTTCAGGGTAAAAGGTGACTGGATCTGAACTATGAAATCTCTAGGCAGTGATATGATTAAAAAAAATATGATAACCATTAAAACTGAACTTTATATATAAAGAGTTCGAAAAGAAAAAAGAAGCTCAATTTCCTAAAACCCCAGCTGAATACCTATTCAGCTCTCCTTCCATGACCAGTTACTTCTAAAACGAAATATTCACCCCAGCTTTACATTCCCATCCACCACAATTAAGAACTTCATGACTGTGACCATGGTTTCATGATAAAGCTTCTTCTCAGTCGCCCAGCAGTGTAACTCAATTTGGACCAGGCATGAGTGGGTGCATGACTGTTCTGTTGAATTAGAAAGGGCACACCAATATGCAGTCTGAGCTAGCTTTATACAAGCAGAGATGAGTAATATGGGTAGGCACAAAGCCTGCTAGTACAAAATCAGCAAGTCAAAAATTTTAAACAAATTTAAACCAACAGAGTGATCTTAAGAGATCAGTGGTTTTCATCCAGTGCTAAGGAGCCTGAATTCATCACAGACCATAACATCAAAGCTCAGCCTGTGAAATACTGTCCAAGCGTTTACTATTTGTTTTAGCAGGTAGAAGATTCAGTTATTCCTCTGCGTTCTGGAGATCATAAATGACTTTTTTTAATGCATTCTAACATAAAAGTTCTTGCCACTGCCCTCAGTTACTTAATCATTTTTATACCTGAGGACTATTACTTACATTTAGGACTAGGACAAGTCAAATAGTCCAACTATACAATTCAAGGGGACCAATTCACTCATATTTAAGAGACTTTGCAACAGCTGATAATGTTGCTTACCAGATAAAATCATTCTTTAAATCAAATACTCACCAGACCTGCTGAATGAGGCTGTGAATGCATGGACCTCATGGATGACATACTGGTCTGGTGCATGTATCCATATCCTTGAGACTGGCTTTGCTGATATGCCCCAGGGAGAACAGGGGCTGTGTATTAAACAAATACAAACACATTAATTAAGTTTAAAAAAAAAGTCCTCATCTAGCATTTTGTAGAAACTGTAGATTATTTGCATTGTAAATAACAATTCCTCAGTATGAAACAGTTCAAAATGATTTCCATATACAACATAAGGGTTTTCACAGGTTGAATTACACATAAATGTAGCCAAAACTATAGCAATATATCCACAAACACTATCAAGGTTAGTTGGAACAAAAAGCTTAACATACCTTAAGAAGTCTGACCATAAAATGGCGTATGAAAGCTTGAGACACCACTAAATCAATTTTGACGCTGCCATAGATGACGCACTAAATATCATGTGCCATAAATCGCCATTTTTAAGGAAAGATTGATGAAAAAAGCTATATACAAATACAGTTTTGAAATGTTTCAGTAGAAATTCTCTGCAATTAATTCTTAACTCTTTGCAAACTAACTCTTATTTATTGGACTATGAACAAAGGACTGTGATTCACAGGAAGAGACAGAAATGTAAAAAAGTGAGCCCACAGTTGGGTTTCTTAGTTTATTCTGATTCCATCAACATTCTTAGCCAAACTCAGAGAGACCAATGGTTACCGAAATCTTTCCAAGTCCGCCTCTTTCAGTAACCTCCTCTTACCACACAATTGTTCCACCTCTTTCACACATATCTTATTCACATTATTTTAACAATTACATTATTTCAACAATTCTGTAGGCTAAACATTAATATGCTGACTTTTATTGTTCCAAGAGCTGTTGAAAGAGTTAATACAATCAACAAGGACTCCCTACCTCTATTGATTACTAGGAAAGCATCTGTAAACATTCCATAGCTGTTCAAACATCCTACTTCAGCAACAGACCGAATCAGTGTGTGTTAAAAACATCAAAAATCTGTGAGAAATAAGCACAGCATAGGTGACTATGCACTATTTTCCCAGCATGCCCAAAAAGCATTTTAAAAGCAAAATTAAGAGACTGAACTGCTTTTCAAAATCTAACGATTAAAAGTCTAGTCACCACGTATCTGTGCATGTTTTGCAAGACTCTCTGAGAATAAAGATTTCTGGCTTGTATGGAGGTTATTAGCCCATCTCCAACTGTTTTTTACCAGAATTTTACTAGTTCAACTGGAAATTCATTTAGCTACGCTGAAAAGAAAATGCATTTCTGTTGATACTTCTTCAAGTGGTCCATTTAGCAGGTATTCTAACTCCTCTGACAAAAGCCATCTTTCGCTTACAGGAGATGGAGCCCACGCAGCCCATGAGTCAAAAATCTTCAAACATGGAGTCAATCAGCAGTCAGATACTTCTGAGATACATCTCATGGGCTTGCAAAGAAGTGAAGAACCACTTCTGGAATAGCCATCACACACAGATTCAAAAAGGAGCAAAGCTAATGTAGGATCTAATGGGGTTCACAATATATGGAAGGACCCAGGACTTGTAAAATGAAAAGATACAAGAGAAGCAGGAAAGAACCATAAAAAAAAAAAAATGTAAGTAGTATTCAGATTTGCAGTAATAATACTCTGTATTTCTCTGCTTCTTGAGTGATCAGGACAATAAATGCGTGTGAAAAAGGATTACTGAGAAAATGTTTGCTGAACTATTTCAGAAAGAAAGGTCAACCTTGTGCTTTCAGCAAGGTGTTTTACCTATCCTGCTTCCCCAAACAACAATATCATTGATTTCAACAAAGTTTTTTCTTAAAACATCAATATAGTTTTAGTTAGCATATTTAATGCACTAAGTATGTAATTACAATTTGGGATGCTATTTTTTGCTCGACTATATTTGTAAAGATAAGTAATGCTGTATATTTAACTAGGGTTTTTCTGATTTAGAAAACATGTTTCAAACTATTGTAATGAATAGATTGCTTTGTTAAGTGAGTGAAATTAAAGCGATACACAGTCAGATGCAACACTGGAACATGATGAATAATGGATGCTTTAGAAATGCCAAGTTCATTCTAATGACATATGAGTACAAAGACATTTTTAAAGCAGTTTAATCATCAGAGAATTGCTGCTTGTTAACATGTTCACAGGATTATCATGCATTAAGTGAATAGTCTTAAGTAGTTCATCAAATAATTTATGTTTCAGTGTTGTTACAAGCTACTCCTACATGACCAGATGTAGCCCTTCATGAGAAAATAGAGAAAAACATAATTTAATCAAAGGTTCCGCGATCAATCCGGAATGAATATATTTTGCCTAATTCATCACCAGCATAAATGTAGGTCAGTCCATAAAAGCAAATGGAGTCTCATCTCCTCATACCAGTAGTAAATTGGTCATGTGGGCTGAAAACTGAGCACAGCTTGAACTTTTTAACTTAATAGGAAGTAGTACCTTAAGCCGACAGTGGCCGCTGATCAGTCAGCACCCTGCTTGCTCTGCAGTGACAAAGGGCTGGTAGCTTTTCCCTGGTCCCTGGCAGGAGCAGACACCCTAAAAGTCCCTTTCTTCTTCCGAAGAGAAGTGAAGATGTTGTTAGAAACTGTTTGCTCTTGATTCCTTCTCCCCAAAACAGATCTTTCTCAATTCCTACCAATCACCCCTTGTCACTGTAAGGCAGCAAGCCTACTGACAGTCAGCTTCATTATAGCCTCCAAATCAACAGGCTTATTTTGGGGAGGATAACCCATTTCTCCCACCTCCGCAACAACTGTCAGCAGCAGGTCTGAGACGTGCTTTTGTCTTTTGCAATCAGCTTCTCACAAGCTGAGAGAATTCAGTCAAACTGTCTCAGCAAACCTGTTTGCTAATTTACCTGCAACAATGGAAACCGTAAGCCCAGGGAAATAAAGCATTTCTTCCAAAGCAGGAGAAATTTTGGGAAGCGTTACAAGCTGAAGTAGATTCTATACAAATAAGATTCTATACGAACAAAAAAGAAGGAATTTCTAGGATTAGCTTTGCTAATTATCTTCCAGTCATTTATTTAGGTATCATATATATGAGCATATATATCAGCACATATCAGTGTTGAAGACAATTGATTGAATAATTTCACCCTTTTTTTCCATTAAAAGAATACTGTAGTAGGGCTGCAAAAAACAATCAATAGGTTTTAACAATTTTTTACAAAAAGTAGCTAAGAAATCTCCAGATGGTTGTTTATTTGGAAGATAATCGGGAATCATATAAATAAGCAGATTAGTGAAGAGACAGCAGATTTGAGCTGTGTTTCTGGTGACATACAGATAATTCAAGGTGAGATTAAGTGATGCAGAAAAAGAGCTTGACTTTTCTTCATCATCATCACCCATACTTAACTGCAATCTTGTGGCTCAGACCAAAGTATAAAGTTCTATAACATCATTGACTGCAGCAGCAGCAAAAGCAATGGTTTTAGTTAACCTAAGGGAACAATAAAACACAGTGGTGGAACATGAAATTCATTTAGCTGAAGCCAGATTTATTACTGAGGGAGCTGAGGGCTGACCATTGCTCCCAAAAGTACGGGTGGATGGTTTTTTTTGTTGCATTAAGACTTTACCAGGTGCATTCTGATGTATCAAAACTTATTTTTTACTTGTCCCACTTACCAAGCAAGCCAGATATTAATTTTAAATTATCTACTTGAAGGGATTTACCATATTTCTCTTACTATATCTTTATAGGCTTCCCCAGAGAAAAGAAAGAGAAAAATGAATGAACATGATAAAAGGCAAACAAAGAGGAAGCCTCCAAGAAAAAGAAGAAGCTGAAAGAATGATAGCAGGTATCAACTTGCTGCAGCAGACAATGGGGTCTGCAGAGTACCGATCAGGACATGCTTTGAGAAGGACTGGGAAAGAAAAAAGTCAGACTGTGGAAACAGGAAAGGAATAATTAAGAAAGCATTGTATAAGAATAATTAAGAAAGCAAGGTAAAAAAAAGTTTATGCTGGAAAAAAAAATCATTTAAAGGGAAGGTTCCAAGAGAGAATATTTTATCAAAACCATACTTAAACTCTTTCATTCTTTTGTACAGCAGAACCTTGATAATCTATGGTAAAACAATGTATCCCCACTGCTAACTACTGCATTTTTGCCGCTTATTACAATACATGCCATTTACTGGACCAGATGTAAAATAATAGTCACTTCGTTTACTCTTACACACATCATGCAGTTTTAAGCGTCTATTTCACTTTATGTGTTGATGTTATCTCAACGCACGTTTTCACTTCTAGGCTACTAAGACTTCAGAGAACTCACTAAGAATATTGCAACATTTTGTAGTAACAACAACAACATGAGAGAGCAGGAAGTAAAAAGAAAGACGATGATTATTATGTGCTTAATTCTAGTGTCTGTAAGAGGATGATCAAGCTGTAGATTTCCTGAAGAGCACAAAAGTTGCAATAGAGCCAGAATCATATATCTTTGTGTTACTGACACTACGACTAGCTCCCCCAAAATAGATGAAGCTGCTTATGGGAACCATGTTGCTCCACGTATATTGAAGTCCTTCCTCTGTTTTGCCTTGCTGCTGCCTTATTTCCCAGAGGTTGCAACATCTAGAGCAGTCCTCATGGTCTTAAAAGGTCTCTCCCATAGCTTTCAGTTCCTTCTTTCTTTTGCCCTTCCCTTAGAAATTACTCAGCTATGTCCCGTGCAACAGAAAACGTTGTCAAAGTGGTGATGCAATCACACACGGGGAAGCGTAGGTCTAGAGTACACTTCTGGGGTACTTGGGTACACCCCACATGTTGTTTATGTGGATGGGTCACTGCCTGAACTGCACAACCCCCTTGACTACTTCCCAGTCCAAGTTACAAGATTACATAGCTAAGGAGATACAGCCTTAGGGTAAACTATTATTGCTGCGTTGAAGCTGGTGGATAATAACAACTGATATCTTTTTAAAGCCTTCTCCAGAAAGTGTCGTGGAGGTAACTTTGGTTACATACTCTGGCTCAGTACTTTATTTTTTTATTTTTTATCACTTTCGCCAGATGTTGGCTGCTGCTCCCCATCATTAAAACATTTAAAGTATTTTTGGTTAAAATTTGTATTGCCAATCACATCTTTGAACAAAGTGATACATTATCATCACTTACCAAGACTGGCATACTTGAATACTATCAACAGTTTTCATCTCTTTCCTGAATCTAACTGAATTCAGTGTTTGTTTCTAATAACAAAATTACTTCTACAGTAATGCACCTGACATCACTCAGGGTCTGATTCAGCTATCCTTATGTGCTGAAGTAGAATCATAGAATCATAGAA
>NW_009208310.1:0-2257 GCF_000690835.1 Fulmarus glacialis
GGGCAGCGGGAGCCACTTACCGGGAGCGGCCGATCTGCCTTGCTGGGAGCCCCTCGCCACCCAGGCGCGAGGTGCCGAGTCCGGAGCAGTGCTGCCCTGGGGAACACAAAACAATGCGCCGCACGATCGCTGTCAATCCGGGGCTAAAAATGAGTGAGCAGGAAGGAGCAAACATCTCCCTGCCCGGCCATCAGGGCTGAAGCTTTCTGGAGGGGTGGACAGACAGGGTCCCAACCCCACAACCTGCTGATGCCCTGGTCGACTCCCTCCCCACCATTACAGCCCTGCTGACGCCGTGTTCAGGACATACACCCTGGCTCAGGGCCATTTAAAAGCTGTAATGGCATCACGTTTGTGCCCATCCCTTATCCCCTTTGGGAGGGAGGGAGCAACCCTCATTGCAACCCACAGTGGTGCCCAACTTGTCTGACTCCCAGCCACCCGCTCTTACCGAAACACCCGCCAGGGTGTGGGTCATGCAGGGGCAGAAGAGGGAGTCGAGAAGCATCCCCCCCAAAAAGCACAGCTTCAGCCACGCCCGGGCGCCGGGGCTGCTGGGTTTTGCACGGTGAGTGTGCCGCTTGTCACAGGCTTCAGTGGATTAAACCGGGGACCCTCAGGCTTGGGAAAGCACAACAGTGCTGGGCTCAGGAACAAAATGCAGTCCTGAAGGGAGGCTTTCCAAAACCCTCGTCCCTCGGTGGAGGTGATGAAATGCCCCTTGACTTCAGCGGGGACCGAGTTACAGCAGAGCTGCGCCCGCATTGAACTTCTGCTTTTCCAGACACCTGAAAGCTGCCATGTGCGACCATCCCCCGAGTCACCCCTCTGCTAATAACCATGTGTCCCCAGCCTCCCTCGCGCGGGGTGGTTAAGGGGAGGCTGGGGAGAGCTCCGAGCATCTCCATCCTCTTCTCCTCTCCTAGCTGGTAAGGCTGCTGCCCTTTCCCATGCCAGAGGCTGGGCTTTTTTTATTTTTTTTTTTAATACCACAGCCATCAGTGGATTCCAATGTGCCCAGCAGCATTTATCTGCTGGATGCCTTTTGCAGCAGGAAAGCCCATCCCTGCCTGCTCACCCTGAGACTAGCAGCAGGAAGCATGAGATACATCTCTACCCTCTGAATAACACCTTTTTTGTCACAGGGTTAGATCTGAAATGAGCTGCAATTCTTGTTAACATTAGAAAGAAACTGCCAGCATTGGAGAAAATGTCTGATTTCCTCTCACTTGTTGGCATGGATGTTGATAATTATCTGTTCTCCTTGCATGATGGGGGAACTCAGTGGATTTTGCCTCCTCCTACCATGCTCTTTGGCTTTCAGCAGTCCTTGCTTTTGCTACCCACGGCACTGCCCCTACCATTGCCAAGTCCTGGAGAACTTTTTCTGTCTCCCTCTCAATGATTTGCACCTCCCTTTTGCCGGGTCCCTGCTCCACCTGACTGAGAGCAATGGGACCGGGTGGCTCAGCATCGGCCACCATTTGGCTGGGAGCAAAGGGACAGTCTGGACGCTGCTCCTGCCTCTTCAAGGCTGTCTCTGCCTTCCTCAGGCAAGTAGCTCGGGAGGAAACCTCCCGCCCCAGCCCACAATAATGTCGCAGACGTGTTGTGGGGAGCAGGGATCCCGCTGTGGGGTTTCCCTCGCTCAACTTGTCCTGAGGGAATGTGGAAGGAATTAGGCACGAACCCCCCTCCCCGACAGGAGTTGGGTCTGAGGTCCGGGTTTGGCCAGAGGCCCCTCAGCGCAGCTTTCCTACGTGTTCTGCAAAAGTACGTCCTGTGCACCCCCTGCACCCCCCAGCTGCTGCTGCAGGGGGGCCAAGCCTGCTGCAAACCCCTTCTCCAGAGGTGCCCCAGCAGCTGACACCAGTCTTCGGGTGGCGACAGCGATGGGCAGGGTTAGGGAGCCTGGGAAGGTGACTCCGGCTTGGACTCCCTGGGGCAACAGGAGGAAAGCCAGCAACCTCATTTCCTTCCCTGATCATCTGCTTTCCAAACCTGGGAGTGAAGCTGCCATCCAAAAAGCGCCGCAATAAAAAGCAGCCCTACAGACTTCCCAATTTATCCTTCCTCCATGACTAGCAGAGCCAGCATTTCCCAGCTCCTCGCCAGCAACCTATTCTTCAGTCTACTTGCTATGCAGCCCTCACCTCGTGCTGCGTCCTCCCACCACTCGCCCGTCCCTGCCCCCCTAATGAAGGGTCCTCGCCATGGCCAAGCCGAGCACTGGGCGAGGTGTCAGACCCCCCCCCCC
>NW_009208310.1:2279-2931 GCF_000690835.1 Fulmarus glacialis
CGAAGCACTTGCTCTCGTTAGGTGCTTGAGCAGATTTTGGCTGCAAATGCTGAAAAGAGGGAGATTCATTCAAAGATGTCAGCCTTCTGGAGCAGCTCTGCAGATACTAAATGTGCCTTAACCCTTGCTGGATGGTTGATCTCAGCACCCCATTTTGCAGTGGGACATCCGTGTCCCCGCAAAGACACAAAAGAGTCCCTGGTCTTTCAGCTGAGACAGCATCTCATAGAGGGAAGCTGACTGACCCTTTATAAACCCATGCTACATTTGTCACTCCAGCTGCTCTCCTTCAATGCCACCCCCGGATCCCCCGAACCGCCTCCCGCTGCCCCCCGAGGTGCCATGGGTACACTTGTGACGGGTGCCCCGGGGGGCACGCTGCAAGTGACGGGGCAGAAACTGCTGGGGGGAGGCCAGGAGCAGGGAGAGGGGGTTTGCAGGAGGCACGGACACGCAGTGACGGGTCAGGGGGTGAGTGAGGCAGAAGCGGTGCCCGTACAGAGTGCCAGGACACAGCTGACTTTGGGCACAAAACCCTCCCCTGTGCATGGTCGGGAGCACAAACCAGGTTGCAGTGTTACCAGACACGGGCTCACCCCGACCACAGAAGATCCCCCCAGAACTGAGCACCCCGGGGCAGCTTGCAGCGTGG
>NW_009208311.1:0-8170 GCF_000690835.1 Fulmarus glacialis
AAACTATTCTATGATTCTACGATTCTATGTTACAGCTCATGCTGTAACCCACTGCTCCCTCCGAGGATGAGGGAGGGTTAGGCACCGAGTCCCTACAGGTACTGCCAAGGGAAAATAATGATGTCATCTGCAGTGAGGAGGACTGTATATTGACAGTGTCAACATTCACTTAGAGTATGACCCACAGAAAGACACAATTATTTATTGATGATAACAAAACTATCTAAAATAGACATGAATTCCTACTGTTATACTTACACCCAGTAAGAAAAAGGCCTTTCATATTTTCTTTTATTCTTTTTCAAGAACAGTTCAGAATAAAGTGTTTGCTATTACGCTGTCACCACTGAAAATCTAATGACTTAGAAAAAGCACAGTACAAGAGGGAAGATAAAAACATTCAGTTAGCTGCTAATGAAGGGAAATTTTAAGATCTTCCAGGTCATATAAACCCATTCATAACTCATCAGCATACTATACTGACCTTTGTAAATTATAAATTTAAAAAAAAAAAAATCAGTCAAAACTTGGTAAAAAAAAGTATAAACATTACCACTGGTTTTAGTGGGCACGGCAGAAGGCCCTCAGAATATTTTTAGACCCTCAAGAAGTTAAATATTATTAACATAATACACATGTAAGGATGAAGCCAGGTAATAACTATAGGACTATATAAGAATTAGAGACACCATGTAAAAGCACTGTACATACAGCACGGGTAGCCTGTGGGATCCAGAGAATGGCGGATACACCACATACAGAGCCTCCGCTCCCTCATACTGGTGCATCTGTCCCCCGCAGTCCCCAGCCATTCCTTATATCTGCAAGAATATAATAGAAAGAAAAGGCATAACAGGGTGCTTCAAGACCTGAGAGAAGACGGGAGCACATGGTTCAGGGTCTCCACTCCCTCACCCAAGTACTACTCAACAACTCTGGGCCTGCAGTTCTCCATCGTGAAGAACAAACTTCTAAAATTTAATGGCTATTAAGGGCATGGTGCAAAATGCTTACGTTTAATACAGTTTTTAGAAGGCAGGGGACCACTGCTGAATGGATTACAGTTATAGGCTCTTGTTCCAATCTGTTTTGTAATGTTTCTCACTGTAATTATACATTGTGATAAGCACAAAAGAGATAGTATGAATAAAATTGGATTTCTCAAGGAAGCAAAGATCGAAAGACTTGATAGTAAAAAGAACCCTCAAAAGCCTAAAAAGAAAGTTTTCTGATCACCAGTTTTGTTGCCTGAAAAAAGAAATTAAAATTCTAACTTATATTCCCCAATATCTATGTCAAAGGTAAAGGGAAACAGCATACAGTTCCCAAAATATGTTTGTGGCTGTATCAACTAAACGATCAACGACTCAACTGGAAAATGGAATTGTAAGTCTTCATTGGACATGATCCTCCACAAAATAAGAGGACAATATGAAGAAGCCAGTCATGTTGCTCCCGCTTCATTTTGTGTGGAACACAAAATAAAACTGTAGGTTAAAAAACCCCAAAGTTCTGATACTAAACATCTGTTTAATAGAGAAAAAAGTGTACATGCATATCCCAGATGGCTGGGAACAAAGAGCTTCCATTAATCCAGCCAGCCCAGGGTTGCATTATTCCCTTCTGTTAAGCCACTTACGTATGTTCTACCCACTTGCATCAATGTGCAATTTCATAACCTAATCATTAATGTTTGTTGATTTTATCTTCAGAAGGAAGGACAGTGGTAGTTTTAACTTTGCAGTCATGAAACCAAGGCAAGGAAGCAAAATGGAGAAGTTTCATTAAAAAGGAGTATTCATTAAAAATGGCAACATGGGGATGTAAATGCAGAGTTCCTGCTGGTACCATTCGTATGATAAATGCGCTGAGAAACCCAGTAGTCGGATGTGATTGCAACCAGCCTATAAATAGACACAATTCCAATTGCTCATATAAATAATGTCTTTGAAAATGATCCATCAGTCACGTTGTGTTCTGATTAAGGAGGCCTGCATGAAAAGTGCAAACTGAACAGAAATGCCCCTGAAATTTGCTTCCTCTCTTGCATAATACAACCACTTGCCACCTCAATCTCCATCCAACTGAGCACCTTCATTCTCATTGAAATCGGTGGGAGATACTTAGCACTTTTTAAAAATAAGGTCTAGTCCTGAATACATAAACTTAATAAATTCATGATAGAAAACGTAACTCACAATCAGTCAGTTTTAACTTTTGGTAAACAAGTTTTTTCTACTTAATAATTCAACTATAACGTGGAGCTTTTAACCATAAATTTTAAAGCTATTTTGTCACATATTTGGTCAACTAAAATCACATAACACAGAAATTGATTTTGCTTCAGCCTTGAAAATGTCACAGATATTGAAAGAACTTTGCTCAAACTCCAAACAAGAATTACATTATGGTCAGAGACAAACCGCAAAATATTACATCCTAAAAATTATCTGCCAGAAATTTATGGGTATGTCAGAATTATGGGTATCATTGCCACTTTTTAGTAACCACAATTATGTAAGCCCAGTTACCTAAAGAGTTGTTTAATAGAATAAACACATTCTGAAACTCAATGAACTTCTACTTTTTATTGAAAACTAAGGCTGGTACATTTACTCTAGAAAAATTTGCCATTCAAACCAAGCATTTCAAATAAATGTCAGTACACTATATCACAATTTCAAGTGTTTTTTCCCCCCAACTCGATCACCAAAATACTATAAAAATAAAAAAAAAATTGGTAAATCATTGCTACAGCAACTGACAGAGAAAGCCACTTAGCACCCCTGAAACCTTGTCTGCTCTTTTAAAATGAAAGAAACTTAAAATGTAACACCAACAATAGAAACTGAATAAAAATAAAAGAAAAAAATAAGCAATGATGACACGCAATTAACGGTTGGACTTGATGATCTTAAAGGTCTTTTCCAACCTTAATGATTCTATGATTTCTCTACTTCATACACTCTCCTCCATCCACAGACACACTCTGGAGTATTTTGAGACTGCTATGGGCTCACCATCAACCCAGACCAAGACCTCTCCGTTCCATGTATGCTCTTATGCTAGAAGGGCAGGAGGCTGCTCTTCTGCAAATCTAAAAAAAAGTCATTTTTTCTTATTTTCTTGTCCCTTAGAGGCCACTTTTGTAGCTCATTCCACATCATTCACAACCATTTAGAGAACAATTACACAGATTATTTCATTTCTAACTTTTTATTTATTCAAGACACCATTTATACTGTTGCTCTGTAACATCACAAGAGCCTGAACTGTAATTCCCAGTGATCTGGGGTACAGTCCCACGTATATTTGTTCATGATCTCCAGTGTGTCATGACCAGCTAAATGTACTCGTGAATTCAATTAACTGCTTTTCATGTAAATTTGTCAGGACAGCTTTTTGTTCTATATCAGGTGACAGTAATATTCCATCTTTGTGGGGGCCAGAGCATTTACAGGGATGAATTTATTTCTGTTACTTTCAACTCTACACAGTTTCTTGACCGTTCCACAGTCAAGTTGTGTTCAGGAGGTTTTAAGCAACTGGTACCCAGGGTCAGGTGCGAGGATACCATGAGCCGCACGACCGCATCAGCAAGTATAGAGTATTAGCATAGCGATAAACACAAGTTAACACCTCTGTCGAGCTGCAGCAAACCACTCTCTAATAGCAGGCAGTCTTTGTCTCCTTCATGCAGCACAGCTTTTATGTCATCATGCATTTTAATCTTCCTTCCCTTTGAGACCAGGTTCTCTGCAGAGATGGGAATGTGCACAGTGCAGGAAATGAGGATGTCTCACACCCAACAAGTACTGCTGCTGGGCACTTGGTGGTAAGCGTACCACAAAGGATTTGAAACCCCATGTAACTCTCTTTTTGACTGTATCAGGTGTAGGCTTCCTACTCTCCTCTTCTAGGCCCTTACTAACCCAGTGTATCAGCTACTGTCATGCTGTGTTACTCCTCTCTGTCTCTGCTTTGCTATTGTGACAGCTGCCTGACCACAGTTCTCCAACAGCCCTTTTAGTGTTTGTCCACACCATCCTCACGGGCGGATTGTGTTTCTTGAACTGATCCATAAAAATTGTACCACTTCCCCTCCTCGTTCTTGCAGCAGAACAGTTTCTTGGATGGCATACGAAAGAAACTAACTGGGTTGGTTTAATAAGCTGCATGCATATGGGGCTTATTAAGATGAAGTACAGGGCACTCCATACTTGTCCTTCCTACGTGGTGTGACTTGTGCAAGCAAGAAACTTAATTAGCAAAAGGTACGGTCTTCACCAACACGCAACAACATATCGGTGTTGTTGGGCACTACTGAACCATGATGACAATTTAGATTCTCCCCTGCAATTACTTGCCAACAAACTGATCCCAGGAGCACACCTTGGGAGGATCTTCTAGATTAGGATCTCATCTTTTCCAGTGTAATTATGCCGCACAGTAGGCATAAGTATTTATTTTCTCCTTTCTTAGTTATCTTGCATCTGAAGCATTCCTTCATACCGACCATGAGAAAATGTGATTGACTCCATGTAATGTGCCTGAAAATCCTACAGAATAGCAGGTACACCTTATATAGGGAGCCATTTTTGCTGTGTTTTATATAAATACATACACATACATACACATTTTTGTCTGCTGATAGCTGATTCTTTGATTTAGTCTATTTGAGCCTAAACCCCAAACTGGTGATGGCTGACATTCCCCAGGAATTTATTCCCAAATGGCTGGCATAAATTGGGCGGTTCTTTTAAAATAAAGAATAAGATTAGTGTCTATCTTCTCAGTAAAGACAATGCCTGAAAAATTAAATTGTGGCCTGCATGACTATGTTTGCACAATACCGAAGTTTATTACTATGATGGGATAGACGAAAAAATTAATAAAAGAGTAGGTGTACTCTGCTCTAGACCCACCCAGAATAGGTGTGAAAATAGTTCTCAAACGAATGCTAGCAGGAGAAAAAGGAAGAAAGAGGTCTTCTCCTGTTGCTCACTGGCAAGAATATGAGGGAGCAGAAAGTTATTCTCGTTTAGGACTCCCCCCTTTCACGTGTCTTAAGTCCCCAGCTCACAGAGCACACTTTCGCTACAGCACTGCTCCACTCTAAAGCAGTATTTCCAAAACACAGACTGTGATAGCAGGAAAGATCAAGGCTGGCAAGGAGGAGTTGAATTTGTGCCTTGGAAGATGCACTCGTCCCTTACTAGACTTCATGCACAGGATTTTTAAGGGTATAAACTCCCAGTTTTGTGGCAGTGTGTAGCTGATGTTCAGCATGACAGATGGTTTCAGAGGCTGACTGAAGCTTTCAGATTAGGCTGATGGGGGTCCTTCTTGTGTGACTGCTTATTTGAAACTGAATCTCCACATTTTCATTATTTCCTTGAGTATGGAGAGGGGAAAGATTGAGTGTTCCCATGCAGCCTGACATTTAACAAGAAAAGTAGGCAAGGCTTAAACATTTCCACTTAAAATGTATTCCTCTGACAAGCTCATTTTTCTTTATTTTCTGATCAAGTTCTGTTACCTATTCTAACTATGTAATAAATACATACAAACAATTTTCTTCATGAGTGGGTTGTGGCATATAGCAATTTTTCATTCTGTCATGGTCATAATAATTCTTCACAGTAACTGTGAAGACACCAGAAAACAATGTTTCTCACAAAATAGTCATCAGAACAAAACCAGGAATTATTCACCTTTTTGTTATTGAACTACATCAAAACCCTTAAAGATGCATTGCATTAACACAACCAAATTTTATTATTTTTAAATTTAATTTTCCCCTAAAGAAGAAAAGGGATTTAATTTGGGTGAGAGAGATATAAGGAAGAAAAATATTTATAATATTTATTTAGAGAAATTTCTGAAACTAAAACTCAGGAGAGATTTTCAAATTCCTGTTCAGTCCTCTACAATTTTCTTACAATTTTTATACTAAAAAGATATGTATACCCTGCTTTACACACACATGAACACCACTGCCATACAATGGCCAGATTCTTCTCCATTTGCCATGTGATCAAGCACCATGGGAGAGAGCAGGACTCTTCCTGACTTACACAGTCAGTGTAAGATTGAACCAGAGGGAGAGATCCTGAGTTCAATATCTATTAAGGAGATTCCTTAATAGTAAGCTAATAAATGAGACAAGTGGGAGTAGAAATAGTGCATGCAGAAGGATGCCTTTAGTCCCTTACTGCAACATGCCTTGCAATGCTCCATTGTCATTTTATGCTGCTAAAACACAACTAGGCCCAGTACAAAAGCTAGTTATTCATGCTTTGCTCTACCCCAACTGTTTGTATGCAATGGTCACACAACCATTTCTATTAGTTTCTGTATACAATAGTAAACCAAACAAATCTAATGCACAAAAGAGTGATGAGCTAGGATCTGCAAGTGTTAAAACACTGTATATAATAATAGTATGATAGCAATAGTGACTTGCCTAGCACAGTTCTAAATAACCTCATTTGAAAGAGCATACACTAGATTTAAAAATCAGATCTCCAATGAGTTTTCAAGAAAGAAGACTTCTCACATCTTTATCTAGAAGAGAAAGCAAGATCTGAAATGAGAAAACAGGCATTGCCTAGTGTTAAGAAAGCAAATATGGTTCCAAGTTAATCACAAAACTATTACTGGGATGTGCCCGTCTGCTTGGCTGGTAAACTTATATGGATGTCCAACATAGAAGCATGAATGGCTTTGGGGGCACTTGTAGGACTCACTGACAAGAAAACAAATACTGATTTCAGAGATGATATCTTTATCCTACACTTCCTCCCATGTTTTAAACTTGTCTATATCTTCCAAACTAGACGTTGGAGAAGCGGATCTGAGAGATACATGATAAAGACACATGAAGCAAATACACTGTGGAACAGGATTATGTGGCAGCAGGGGGGTGGGTGCAGGAAATAGGGAGCGTTCGATGGCAACAAAGCCTTGGGCTTGTGCTTTGACAAAGGACATTTTATTTAAACAACTGAGAAGTACACCCCACAGCTCAAGGCATCGTGCTTCCTACGAAACATACGGAACTGACACAAAGCATTTAGGAAGCAAAACTTCAGGCTGCTGTTCATTTTATACATAAAATGCACAAATGGCATCGGGTGTTTTAAACACCATAGTATTTAGCAAAGATATTTAAATATATAATTTTCCCCTTTCTTTGACTCCACAATATTTGAAAGAAGTAGTACTTGCCAAATATTAAGCCAAACTTTTTTCTCCTCGGAGAATGAATTTAGGAGGGAGACAGGGTGGGACACTTTCCCCGACTTGTTCATCTTCCCTTCCATATCTGCATCGGGTGTTTTAAACACCATAGTATTTAGCAAAGATATTTAAATATATAATTTTCCCCTTTCTTTGACTCCACAATATTTGAAAGAAGTAGTACTTGCCAAATATTAAGCCAAACTTTTTTCTCCTCGGAGAATGAATTTAGGAGGGAGACAGGGTGGGACACTTTCCCCGACTTGTTCATCTTCCCTTCCATATCTCCAGAAACTCCTTTTTCTTCTATCCTCTTCATGAAGCCGTCCACAATATTCCCTGAGAATTTTGAATATCCTTGGGATGTTCAAACAAGCATGTTCATATTGCTATGTCTCCTGAATGTGGTCCTGGTCTTGTTTAGGGTTAAACAACTATTTAGGAATACCATCCAAAGATCAACCCCAGCAACAGACACGGTGGCTACTCAAACCCCCACAACAGGCGCTGTGGCTAAACCCCAGCAATAGGTACTACAGCTGAACCAGAGTGCCAACCCTTGCTGGTATTAGTTGCCCCTGTACAGAAGAAATCTTGGAGGCGAAAGTCAGGTCGTTTAGAAAGGGATGATGGAAAAGGAGGGCCATCATGAGGAGGGCAGGAGGAAGAACTCATAAACGAGACGGAAACCAGCCGGTCCCTATCCCTGAGTGAGCTGCGAGATACGTGGAAAGATTTCAGCCTTGTCCAGGTGAGCGTATTGTTGCCTGGCTGCTCCAATGCTGGGATAACAGGGCCAGTAGCCTGGAATTAGAGGGGAAGGAAGCCAAACAGCTGCGATCCCTTGCTAGGGAAGGGGGCATTGACAATGCAATTGGAAAAGGGACACAGGTCCTCAGCCTCTGGAGGCAACTGCTGTCAGGCGCGA